>NW_010103797.1:158964-180669 GCF_000699245.1 Pterocles gutturalis | reverse complement strand
AGCAGGAATTTTATCAAATATGGGAAATCTGTGGAATGTCTTTCTTTCTCATAATATTAAGTTTCGGTTGACATTCTCTGTATGAATCCTTTGAGACAACACAGATGCATTTTAAGTGTTAACAATTATTCTCAATCTTCTACTAAAATTCCTGAAAGTCTCTTTCTTTTCACATTGTAGTGCAATACAATTCACTAATACCATTTTGTTCGTGCAGAAAGGTGACCTGAGTGACTCGTAAAAAGTTGAGCATGATAATGTTATAACGACTGCCAGCAGTTTCCGTTTAGTGGTTAACAGCTTCTCTTGGATTAGTAAGTAGAATATTGATAGTCAAAGGTGAATATCATAGCAGATACATGGATAGAAAATATAAATAGATAGGGCAGTGCTTGTTTAGCTGATGTGTTAGACAATGAAAAGTTATTTTTAATGGCATGAGACACAAACCACAAAAAGAGTAAGATACCACAGTCCGAAAACTGGTATTTCTGCCTACCCTGCACTTGTGAGGGCTGTATGACCTCAAGATTCTTAGTCCTAAAGATAATTTAAAGAGTTTTAGAAGATAGATACCTTGTCAATATATATGTACTGCTACCCAATAGGTATTTTGCATTAGTGAATTGTACTGAGATGATTTGAAATCTACATTGTTTATTTTAAACAATCTCTTTAATATAAAATTTATTTAATTATATAAATGTGAAATAAATTTATTTTGCAACAGCAATGGCAGTAATTTCCTCAAATTCACAGGATTTTCATAGTTTTCGCCTACATCATCTCTGCTTGTGAATGACAGATCTGGTTTTGCTCTCTGAACAGTGAACAGTGTGCAAGACGCCCTGTAAGTGTTACAGACTTTCCATTTAGAAGAAAGGAATTTTTCAAGAATACAGAAATAGATTTTATTGCAGGCTATTACTGGCTGAGTAGTTGAGAATAATTGTAATGTTTAATTTTTTCCAATGCTGAAGGATTTTTACTCTCATGTCCTAAGGGGCCTTGTAAATATAGTATTAGAAAAAAACAAGTTAACCCTATTCTTGTGAAAGTAAAAAAAATTAATTCCATCCTATTAAAGTAGTTGACTTTATTCTTTCTGGTTCAGATCAGCTGAAAGTGGAAAAATGAAGTAGTGTTTTTGGTAAAACTGTTTGCAGAATCTTTGAAAAGACGTACTTAAATCCAGAAGTGTATACTAGTTAGATATGTCAGTTTTAATGGCAATTAATAAATATACTTGTGAAAATTTCAGCATTTTTTTCCAAGAAACCCCAACTGTCAGGAAAGTACCAGAAAATATGAAACAGCAAATCCTATAATCAGAGCAATAAAGTAAAGGTAACAGAATAACCTTGGTGAGCATCCTGGAAAACCTTATAAAATTATGGAGCAAAATTTAAGGAGACCATGCATATATCAGTAAGGAAACATGGGCCAGTAGGCAACAGTGATTTATACACTTCCTAGTGAACAAATGTAACTACCATTTAGTTCCTGTTGTAATAATTGGCAGATAAAAGCATCAACAAAAGTAACAATAACAAAACAGCTAAGAAAACACGTCAAAATACTTTACTAGGTGCTTTCATAATATCATTTTTTTCTTCAAATTTTTATACAGGTATAAAGCTATATAGGTAATGTGGTACATAGAAGTTCCAGAGTGAAAACAGAAAAAATTTATGATTTCCAGTGGGTAAAATGTGAAAAGTTAAAATAATTTGCAGGACATAGAATGAAAAATTGTTGAACATATACAAACAAAAAAAAATTACAACCAAGATGAAACTGCTCATTAAAGAACTGCCAGATTTGGTGATACGTCTAATTTTATTTGGCAATTTTATAAATGGTGTGGAGGAGGAATAGACCTTGAATTACACTCTTGCATTGTACTGAATTGGAAAGTGCTGTATATTAATGAGGACAATAATGCTTCGAAGGTACTGAAAGATTTTAGAAATGTGAATATAAGGTAATAACTTTAGTTTAGTTTGGATAGAATATGAGAGTATAAAAATAAGAAGCCCTTAAAAGAAAATTAA
The DNA here is from genome assembly GCF_000699245.1 of Pterocles gutturalis. Lineage (NCBI taxonomy): Eukaryota > Metazoa > Chordata > Aves > Pterocliformes > Pteroclidae > Pterocles > Pterocles gutturalis. The sequence goes on along the minus strand of NW_010103797.1, from coordinate 178,615 downwards.
ACCATAAACAAAATGTTGGCTATATATTTAAAAGCTGAAAAATTGAGACTTGAGAAACAAACGCCAAATGATGTTTTTGCTGCACTTAAGCTGTTGATGACTTAAAAGAGAGAGGTATATTATTTTTCAAGATTGCTTTCCTTTTGAAGCTATTCTTTCTTCCTAATAAAAAAATTTCCTGCATTGTAAAAAATATTTATTTAGATAGCTCTCATTGTGTTTCATAATGCAAACTACCAAGGCATATAAGACATTACAGAGTGAATTTTTCTCCAGATTTGAGGGGTTGTTTATATCTGCAAAAATGTATTCCCAGACAGTGATACTATCCTGTCTTTGATGCTGTAGAGATTTGTACCTTGATTAATTTTAAAATGAATAAGTCCACTCCAGGTAAATAATAAAAAGTTAGGAAGTATCTATACCTTTGTAGGATTGTCTTTGCAGACTACTGTCTGCAAAAAATAGACCTGTACTTTATACACGCAAACATATTATTAATGTACTAAATTTTGTGGAGTGTAAGCTGACTGTTTTTGCAGAATTTTAAGTAATACTTTCATGTGTGAACTTTTCCAATTTTTTTAAAAGGTTTGAAAAGAGTAGGCAGACTATGGGATGGCATAGTAGAATCCTGTAAGATTCTCGTGATTAGAAATTAAACAATATATAATATGAAGTTAACTGATTTGTGAAGCTTGCTTTTCAGTCCTATGTTACATAAGTAATCACTTAAGGAATATTTGTTAATTAAAAATTTTAAAAGAAATTTAGCTAAAAGATTAAATAATACCAAATTGCATACTGCATTTCAATTTACTCAATTAAAATATGGTATCAGATTCTGCTTTTATTAGAGGAACACATATATTATTGGTTTACTTCTTTATTGTTCTGAACATTTGCTTCTCTAAACATATTATCTTACAAAAAACTACTTTCTGATATCTGTTTCTCATTTTCTTGTTATAGTTTGTTTCTTGTAACGTCAACATATTTGCCACAGCCAAACAGTGTTACATTTTTAAATTCAAATCACATACTGCAGTGATATTCCAAAATTGCAAGAATTTTACACGGTGATCCTGATCCAGCAAACCATAATGTCTGTGGCTCAAGAATGAGAGATTCTTAGTTAATGTTCTATCTAGTGCACCTCATAACCTGGGTCAAGCTCTAAAGAGACAATTTTGGAGTCCCAGTCTTTACAACTCAGTAGACTACCTTGTTTTCTTCCATCATGCCTGTGGAGACTTTTTGGTCTGAGTGTTCTCTATCTGTCCATTCCTCTGCCTCAGATGAACACAGATGTGGGTACCCTTTTTTATGAAGGGTTGGTATGGAAAAGTGCCTTGTCAGCCTACAGTAATACAGAACTCTTTTTTAGTAAACAATTTCAACCACAGGCAACCATTCCAGCAACAAGTGTAATTCGTGTTCCAGGTCTTTCTTTATCTGTGAATAGAAATTTGGTGGCATTCCTATTTTCTTCCACTTCTTTTGGGGTATTTTACATTTACTTTTGTTTGGGTTAGGAAGAATTTCAGACCAACAATTCAGCAGTTTCTTCAGTAGAACACAGAGCTCATCTCCTTCTGGTCTGTCTTGGTGTTTTCATTAGTAGTTTTGTCATAACTGGATTGCACCAATGAAATTTCAACAATAATATGAAGATGGAAAGCATGGCCGTTAAAGATGAGGACCAGACCAGCTAAAGGTAGAGGACCATAGGTAACTTAAGCAGTACGGTGGAAGGTATGACGGTGTGAACTGTAAGATTAAGTGGTTAATAACATGAAACTGTTATGAAATGGAAACCGTTAATTGCAAAACACAAAGCATGAGAAATGGTTGAGTATGATCTTGAATATATTAAGTGAAGGTAACATTAGTGTCGTTATACAAGGCATCTGTAAGACCTATTGCCTCCTATTGCCTATTGATGTTACAAAAGAATTCAGAGAGGAACTAGTACAGAGAAAGATTGTGACAATTACAGACAAGTGCAGAGCATTTCATACAAGAAATGATCGATGCTTTCTTTACCTAACATCCATAAATCGTGAAGAAATTGTCCCAGTTGCTAAATAAGTTGTTTTAGTTGCTAATTATCTTAATTAACAGAATGTTCCTTATTTCTTGTGTGTATTGGTCTAGTTTCAGCTTCTAACCGTTGGGTATCATTATGTCTTTTTCTGTTAGAGAAAATAGCTGCTTATAACTGTCTGGAATTTTCTACAAAACTTCAGCCACAACATCTATTCTGTTTTAATAAAAATAAAATTGCTTCAGTCTCTTTTTAATTCCTTTATTCCTTGTTTGATTAGTAAAAGAAGATGGAAAACTTGGTATTCATATTGTGCTGTCACAATTCCAGAAATATTCCAGTCTCTAAGAATTGTGGCTGTGTAGCTATGCTTCTGGCTTTTGAAAATAGAAATGCATGTTTGCTTTCATGTAATTGGACATCTTTACTGAGTCTTTAATCTTCGGATAGGGAGCATACAGTGCCCTTATAGCATTATAAAAAATTCTTATAATCTCAAACTTTTGGGTTGAATTTATATTACATGACCTAAAATTTATGAGAAGATGTTAAAACATATTACCATTTGCATATTAAATGTGTTTACAGATATCTATATTGTGTTTTCCACCAAATGGCACTAAAGTTACCATGGCTTAGTGAATGGGGATTTTAGAATTGCAGGGCTATTCATTCCAAAGCAGTTTTGTGTGAATTCTTTTATATTCCAGATGATGTTGGTAAATCGGTAGATTATTCTTTAATTAGTAATGCCAGAAGGACTGCTGATAGAGATGTTCTCTGAAGGTGCAGATGAAGTCAAGGTTCTGATCACTGGTGAACATTAAAGCTTCTGGGACTCTTTTCAAAGATAAAAGTATTGACTAAATTTATTGACTAGACTGCATTTTGGTTTTTGTTTCTCATCTTATGATTTCCTACTGTTGTTAGATAATGTAGGTTGTATTTAATCTGCTAAACACATACATTAGTAATGGTGAACTACTACAGTTGTAATGTTAGACTCAAAATATATGTCAGTAGAACAGACTTTTTATAAAACACCTGACACTTAATTTTGTGAAGCTTAGTTAGGTTTCTGTGTTTCACAGTCTAGAGCTATATCCTACAGCATTTTAGCCAGAAGATAGCTTTGTCCAGGAAAATGGAAGATGACACCCCCTTCCAGCCATATGTTTGCAATACTCCCCTGGCTACCTTTTGTTGTCTTGAGTATTCTTCTACAATACTATAATTCATACCAGTTTCACAGGGAAAGGTCTTTCTGTTTGGGAGTCCCTCTGCTTCTGCTCCCTCATGTTATCTAAATCTTATAGATACAAAATGTAGATTGCAGAACCTCTGGTTCTAAAAAAGATTCAAAAAAAGGAAAAGGTGTTCTGGTGAATGCAATTCTCAACAAAAACAGGCTTCTCTTTTTGTATTATGTAGTTTGACTCGAGGTTTATATGTGCTTGTAAATATATAGGAGCTGAGAACTGCATCTTTACCAAAGTCAGTGTGTAGAACAAATAATGAAAGTGGAGAAAATTTACTCTTCAACAAGGTTTTATTTCATGTCTTTGACTTGCTTAGCAACAACTTCTTTTAAAGTTCCAGTTCACTCTATGGTGAGTGTCACAGAACATTCTCAATTGGTAGCAAAATTTGTGAAAAATCTCCCATGAAAAAGAATAACTCTCAAATGCCACGTCTTTGCCAGCACCAGAGATTATTATCCAAGACTGGCATACTTAAAATAATGAGAAATGGCACATTAAATAATTGTGTATTGAGATACTTGGTGTAAAAATTGCTGGCAGAGCAAGAGCCATTTCTGTTTGTTTATACATACCTGTCACAAAAATGTTAACTGCAGAAAGGCAGATTAAAATATGTTACTAGTTTATGTATTTAAGGCAGTTGGTATAGTTACTACTTCAGCTATAAACAGGCACGTGTAGGGAAGCAGAGTCTTCTTTTTTTTTCACTCCAGTAAATGCGTCCAACATTGAAGCTGAAAACTTTTCCTTTAGTCAGCAGAAATAGTAGCTCTCGTGTTTGGAAAGGTGTACTTCTGCAAAGATTTATGCATAAACATACTGTGGGTAGTCCCACTGAGGTCAATATAGAGGGTGATAAGACTCTGCACAGTCTGTAAAGTTAATGAAATATATAAAACAGTGATTTACTTATACAAGCACCAAATACATGTAAGAAAAGAGATAAGGAGGCTGGGGTGCAACACAGTTGTATGGTTTATAGTTGCTTACTTGTACTTGTACCTTTCTGAAAGTCTCTTATTCTTCTTTAGCATTTTCCTTTGGAAGAATCCTTTTTGTTTGCTCCTTTCTGTTTACAGTTTAATCCATTTCATTTTCACTTTCCTTCCCCCAAGCACTTCTGAGCTCTCTTCTACCTTTTTCCTCTTTGACCTGGTGTAACAACTGTGTCCTAGCCTATTTCCCAGCTAAGTGAGGCTCAAGGGTATTTGAATTCAATTTGGGCCCATCTCTACTCCAACAGCAATGTTGCTAAAGTAATACCATTAGATCGCTAAGATACTGTATGAGGCAACAGAACATGGCTAATAAATGTTATTTCATTTCTGGACAAAGTAACTTGTGCATTGTAACTGGTGTTCAAGGAAAGAACTCTGTTATATTGTAGGTCGCAAGCACTGTGGCATATTCTGCAAAATGCTCATTTGGCTGTTCTTTTTCAAAACTGATTCCCCATAGAGAAGATGCCTTTTTTTTTTTTTTCTTTTTTTCTGTGATTCGTTCAAACTTGACACATCTTAGAGGATACTGAAGCACTAGGGATGGTATTTTTTCCGGATCTATGTTCTTACCAGACATCTTCTGGCTCTGAAGAGGAAAGATTCCCCACAGTTAACTGTAAAAGCAGTGTGACTCTTTTTGTTTAATGAAAGAGAGTTAGTGTTAGAATGCATTTTGAGTTTTTCTTATAGTTAAGAGGTAGATGGTTTAACTTTACTCTTTATACAAAACAGTTCTGAAGTGAAACAATTGTGTGAAATCCAATAGAAACTGAGGTATAAATTCAACAGCAAAGTCTGTTTATTTAAATATTTTATAAGTTTTATGGTTGGAGAAGAAATAGTGGATGCTGTATAATCTTGCTTTAGCAGGGCTTTTGTCACTGTTACTAATAATATGATCATTAAAAAATGTGGAGGTAAGGCATAGATGATATTATATTATGGCTGATAAAGTAATGCTGTGAAAGCTACCCAGAGAGTGGTTATTAATGGTTCACAGTCAAAACTCTGAAAAAAGTTTTGGGTGGGACTCTCTGGCATTCTGTTCCTGGTTAGACTTAGATGACAGCATTAAATTTCTATGGGATGATACCATTCTAGGAAAGATTATTGAGAGACAAAAACAGAATTAAAAATGATCTTACACTTGGAGAAGGGAAACAGCATCCTGGGATGTATAAGCAGAATCAGCCTACAGCACAGGTAATTTTTTAGCTCTTCATAGCGCTAATAAGGCCAAAGTGTGTCTGGTTTTGCATACTTCACTTCAAGGAAACTGTGGACTGACTGGAGGAAGCCGATAGAAAAACAAAGAGAATGACCAGAAATGTAGTAGTGATCTGCAAGGAAAAATGGAAGAACCTAACGTGGTTAGGAAAGTATACTGAGATATAACAATTTTCAAGTATCACTTGTGAATGGGACAGTAAGTATCAGACTTGAACTGTTGTAACATATTGGAATTGCTGAAGGAGAATTCAAAATAGGTATTAGGTAAAGGTATTCATCTGTAAAGGCAGTGAATCCCTAGAACAGCCTACTGATTCACTAGGAAAATGGTTGTGTCCGTCGTTAGGTATCTGCACCATAGATTAGACAAGAGCCTGTCCAGAGTGCTGAAGGCAGACCTGATTCCTCTCTATGGTAATGGGATGAAGCGAATGACATCTGAGGTCATTTGCCTTAGAACAATGCTTATTTTCTTGATAAATCAAACTTTAATTCATGTTACATTTGTACTAGCAGGAAAACCGCAGAATCTTGATTTACATCTCGATTACCTCCTTTACATTCTCATTACCTAAGGGAAATTAAATAGTTTGCATTAAAATTGGCTTGCATATAGAACAATGTAAAATATTCACAATGAAATATGTAAAAACAGGATAGTGCAACTGTACTTGCATTCAAATTAGGACAGTTTCACATGCTCCTGTTGGCAAATGATAATAATTTAAAACTAATATAATTAGTTTATAAACCTTAATTCACATGTGGAAATCTGATTTACGCAAGTAGCTGAGTAAAACTACTTGCTTTTGGGATAACTAACCAGTTCCAGAACTAGGATATGTTTGGAAGTAGTGCTGCTGAACTGTGCAAAATGAGGCCCACTCAGCAACGAATATAAGTTTACATTTATCTAAGTGTGCCCAACATCAGTGTGAGTCTGCTTGTGTTGAAAATGACGAGTGTGCTTCACTGGATAAAGGCCAGAATATACATCATCCCGTTGAACTCTGTCTTATTTGATCAAAAGCCTAATTTGTTATTTGCTAAATTTTTAAATCATGATGTATGATAAGATTTGAGATAATAAAATCATATCAATATCTTGAAAAAAAGTTGCTAAACACATGAGCCCAAAAGTTGGGAATAAGGATATCCTGTGCTCAGATTCCTTCTTTAGTCTGTATCCAAGGCTACCCATATCTTTACTTCAGTTTCACTGATTGTAAAAAGAAGACAGTAGTACATACTCTATTCTGTAAGTACTGTATACATGCATGTAAAATAGTACATGTATCATATAAATTGTTATTAATATTTATTATTTTATGCTACTATTTCTTTACTATTACTTCTTTTGCAGAGATAAACACCTCCAATTTAGAACTGTTAGTGCTCCTTCCCTCTGATTAGGTTTGAGATAATCTGTAATGATGTAATATACCTAAATTCTGGGGTTTTTTTGTTGTTGTTGTTGTTTTGATCTTTCAGATGAAGAAATATTTTTATTTGTCATATAACATAAAAGGTACAAAGTAGTCTATAACATCCTTAGGACTGTAGGCATCTGAATTAAGCCTGTCGGCAGAAAGATGAAGTTTGAGTACACACATGTATATCTATTGATTTAAATGGGTCTTACTGCCAGGGCTTTACAAATGAATCTGTCAGTATAGAAGCAGAGTGCATCAGCAATATCAGGCAGACCAAGGAGACTGGGACAAAATTATTAATGGACAAATCTTATTTAAGAGCTAATGTAACTTAGTTTTCTTTCAGTGTTAAATAAGGAAAATGTACACCCTGTAATTGTGAAGTAAACATGATGCATTATTTTTTAGCTGTCACTAAAAATGAATCAAATTAGTGCAATACTCGGGTAAATATGTTGCTATTACATAGACTTAAAAAAAAAATATGGATTTTTAGGGACCTCTTTGCCAAAAAGATATATTCTACTTCTACTAAAGTCAATAAGGAATGTGTTCATCCGAGGAATGTGTTTGTTTATGCCTATTTGTTTTTCTTTCTCTCTTTTTTCAGGACTCATCTTCCTTCAATCAGTCCTTCTAGATTCAAACCCCTCTTTTTCCTCCCCCTCTTTCTCTTTGCTTTTAGATCTTTTTATTTCTCTCTCCTTTTCTTTTTCCCCACTGCTACCAGGTTTTATAGGTTTTTAAGTTGCAGTGGCATAAAATCTAATTGTTTTCTATTTAAAAGGAAAGGAAAAAAGATAAAAAATCTAAAAAAAATCCACTAGCTTTGAAATAATTTTCTGAAAAACACAAGCTGTTATGTTTTTAGCCATACAATAACAGACATACTTTCAGTAGGGATGATGCTAAATTCTCAGGGCTGTACTTGAGCTATTTTTATGAACCAGGTTTTTATCTTTAGATATTTTCCTTTAAAAATGGGATTTTATTCTCAGTTCATGAGACTGGAAGTATTAAACTACACTTGTCCTTGATTCAGTTTGCTGCTTCTTCATGGTTCAAATTGCCCTTCATGCAGAGCTGAGCTTGTAATGTGTACTCTAGATGCTGAGTAAATGCTTTCACTGGCTGTCCCTGGCTTACTTAGCCAGCCTGAGTCACCTTCAAAACATCAAGATTATGTGTATATACACTGTAATAAATAACCACCTGCACTGAGGTAACGTAAATTGAATTTGTTGAAATACGGCCTATTATATTAAAATTTATGTTTCTATTATAATTTTTACTGTATGAAACAAATTTGTCCTGTATAAAATTACTGAGAAATAAGAACTTTATCCATATATAGTAAAGCTTATCTTTTCTTGGGAACTATTTAATAATAGATTCTTACCATACACATATCTTCTAAGAGCCTATTTTCTTCTGCATCGTCTTAAAAATGTGTGGCTGGATTTTGTCATTCTTAAAACAGGTCAAATAACTTAATTGTAATGTACTCGTGTATATCCTAAATACAGATGATTAGAGAGTCCGTTTCTTTTTGTACTTGAACCAGTTATTTTGTAAATAATGTCAACAGACTAGAGATAGACCTAAAACATACTTACTAAAGGGATTTCAAGACAAAATTCAGCTGTAGGGGTATTTTAATTCTGAATCTGCATGAGTGGTGATATGATGAGAATGAAGATGAGATATGGTAAGCGTAGAAGAACTTTATAATACACAATTCTGAAGTTGCGCACCCCTAGTGCTTTTACTGGACGGAAACAAGTTACTTAGTGAACTGTATAATAAACAGTTATTTTCCTGAATGAAAGAAATAAACATTAAAGAAGAAAATTTGAAATCAATTGGTAAATATGCAGGCACTAAATTAGCCTTATTTCATGCTAATTCAGCTTTATTGAATTCATATCACCATCCATAAAAGCTGCCTCTGCTGTTCAAAGTAATATCCAGTATATCTCAATTAGCAATGTGTTACCCTTTCATCCAAGTTGGCTAGCAGAGTCAAGCTATAAAGATTAACTATCAAAAAAGGGAAATAAATATCTAAGAACAAAAAGAGAAGTTAAAAATATTTTTATTTTTGGTAGTCATTTAAAAAAAGCCAGTAGAATGGACAAAATAACTTGAAACCATGAGCATTCCTAAGTTTCATAGTATATATATTTGTTTTTAAATATTGGAACTAGTAATGAATATTGCAAGAACTAATACCTGGTCTTAGGTAATGTAGCCTGCTTTGTCTTTCTTAACAGAGAAACAATATATCTGAAGAGGATAAAATCCTGTTCCAGCAGACAAATGGGAATTTTGACAGTTTATTTTGATAAGTGTTTTAAATTGAGTTAAATAAGTGAAATACAGGATCGTCCATTGGCTTATGCTGTGTCATAAAAGTTACTACCAGTAGATTCCAGTTTTTAATAAACACGTATAATGACAAACAAAATTGGAGTAGTTATCTGAAGAGGCTAGAAAGAATCCTTTCTACTGGGTATTAAGAAATGTTTTGAGACCCATATGATGTGCTAAGTTCTGAATCTGTGGGTTATTTGCATTAAATATCTATGGTTGCTAGCCACTGAGAGGAACTGGAATCGATGGTCTGAGCCTTCATTTCTATAACTGTGGCAACATTATTGTACTTAGTTATAATTCAAATTTAAATCACATTTGATTAGTTTATAAAATGCATCCTTCTGGTAACATAGTTTATGAAAACAAGGGCTAAAGGTAATGGTCACTCATATTCCCAGTATTTTAGTTGTGATTTTTAATCTTTTGGGATGGGACACTAACTCTCTGGATTTGAACTTTTTTTTTCTTCTATATTTTGTGAGTTAATCAGTTCGATATGAGATGTTCTTTTTATGAATTGATCTTGGCTTGATTTAAATCTAACTGTGGCATTATTTTTTTCATCACATATAAAAGCACAACAAGAAAGACAATCTTTGAAGTTCCAACAGCATATGCAACAGATGCGTACTTAAACCTGAATTTCTTATTAAATATAGCCCAATATCTGTACTAAGTATTTTAGTAGTTTATGTACTAAAAACATACTGTAAATCATACAGGATGGGTTATGTTTCAGTTATGTTCACTACTGATACCTTCACTCCTGAAGCCCAAATTTTGTTTCAGGCTTTTTCTGGTGCAATCTGAATATGACATTAACATTTTTTTCTCCTTTACTCACTAATAGAAATTGTGACTATCATGAACGGAGGGACCATATGCTGCTTTGAAAAGGCAGCAGGGACCATGGAGGCAGTTTATAAATGATCTGAGTAAGAAATGAACAGAGACCAATTAAGCTAGTTAGGAGGACGAAGGTTTAGGAAAGCGACGATACTAAATTTGGTTCCCTTCAAAAATGATAGAAGATAGAATTAAAAATTAGTACAATTTTTTCCTGTCTTTTCATCTAATAATTCCTTCTTCACTTGCAACAACTAAGTCAAGTATGGATTTGGTTTTTTTGTTTTAATGTGGGATAAGGATTTTAACACTGGAAGTTGTTGCATGTCAATGAAATTACCAGGATGGGACTAGTGGCCACTCACAATATGGCTTTTGTCACTGAGGAAAGTCTGTGCACTAAATAATGCATGCACAATTACCACATTAATTAGGCTGGTTAAAACAGGTGATCCAGTGAATATCTTTGTGCCCACTGCCATTTAATGGTATTCACCCATGTATCTATTATAACTCTTCATTTAACACCACAGGTGTGCTAGGTGCTTTGCAGATAACATGCAGATGAAGGTTCCTTTCTTAGAGAATTTAAATTCAAAATATCCAGAATAGAGATTGGATGGTAATAAAATGAGGGAAAATCTGAGTGGTTTTTTTTTTTTTAACCGCACTTTAGTTAATTTCTTGATCTTTGTTTAGCTTTTGAGAGCTATTTTGGGAATAAGTTTTAGGCTTTTTTGAGTCTCTGGCAAGTATCCAATTAGTGAGAGAAGCAGACGTAGCCAAGGAAGGGTTTCCAGATGTAAAGGGCGGAATGAAAAAGTGACACAGAAGAGAGTGAAGGGACAATTTGAATACAAAAAGCAGGCAGATGAAGACACAAATGGCTTATTATAGTTACTATTATTTCTTTTGTAAATGCCAAGAAGAAATAGTAGATTCATTATTCTACCTGTATTAAATATACACAGAGACAAGAATGGGAAAGGTGTAGTACTGAGTTAAATGCAAAGGGGAAAAAAAAACATATTTACAGTTAGGAAAACATTTATTTTAAAAAGAACCCACAAAACTCCAGGAATTAGAAAAAAAGGTTTGTACTAGGGAACATCTGAGTTTTCTTAGAGAATCTTAGAGGTTCAAGCATAACAAATATCTTTAAAAAGAAAGTAAAATTTTGGTTCCACAGATAACTATCTCAAACTCCATACTGCAATGTGTGAATAGAGGTTACTAATTAATTGACTGCTTAGTGGTTGCAGTAATGAAATTAACCCATTATTCTCTTTTCCTCTCCTGTAAAACTTTTTTCCCCCTCTCTAAACAGAATACGAATCAATGTGACAAGTGCTAGACTGCTGGTGTATGGACACCATACAGCCATTCAGCCTGACCAACGTTGTCTTATTGTTTCCTTGTGCTTTCCCATATGTCTGCCTTTTATCTGTTGTCTTGTACTTAATGCTAAAACGTCTTTTGGCCAACAGCATTTCTTCCTCCTGTTTTTTGGCACCACTCAGAAAAAAAAAAATAGATGATCGTCAAGGTCTGAAACTCCCAGACATCAGGGTAATTTCAGCAATACACAACAGTAGTAAAATAATGTGAAGAATGTAGATTTCTGCTTTGCCTAGATAAATGAAACAACATAGCCTGGTGTATCTGAAGTGTACTGAATGTCTAAGTATCTCAAAACACTTCACAGATTATAGTGATTCATTGTAATTGCAACATGATATTGCTGTTATATTGCAGTCATGTTATCATTTCCGTAATAAACATTTATCTTAGGAATGTTTGTGTGCACCACATTAATTAGCTCTAGAATAAAGAGTGCTAAACATGAGGTGTGATTCATTAGAAGAATGATAAAATTTGATTTTAAAATTCTAACAATTTATTTTAACTGTTACTTGTTAAAAGTGAAAACAAGCTTAAGTAGTGATTGAAAGCTAGTATGTATTTAAATATTAGCACAATTAGTTATTGTTGAATTTTTAATTTCCTGTCACTGTAAAATGTAATTAATATGTCTAGATCTGCTATATTTAGGATTTCAAGTAGGACTGTTTGGTCTAAAGTCTCAAGTAAGAAACCCCTTACTCATCAAAAAATATCCTAGAATAACAACTTTAGCCAATATATATTGCCTGAATCCGACCTTTAGTATCACTCCAAGAGTAATTTTGCTACCAAATATTTATAAAATAAGAAAAAAAATCCATTGAGCTATCAAGGTGACAGCCATACAAAAGGAAGCTGAAAATCTTTATAAAAAATCACTGCAGCTTAAAAGCAAACTATACTGTGTTGTAAGCTAATCACTTAATTATTCTACTCTGCACAACTTTTGCCTTCTGAGGTTTATCTGCATAAGCCAGTGATCTGCCTCTAACTTAATTAGCTTGGTTACTAGAAGAAATATGGCCATATCATCTCGAAGTATGTTTATATAGCACTGGGTTACGCTGTGAGGACAGTACCCATGGCTTCTGAGACTTGGGGTGTCGTTCACTTCTTGTAAGTATGATACCTAAAACCAAAACTAACAAGCAGACAAAGCCTACAAAACCCCCACAAAGAAAAGGAAGGTAGAAATAAATGAAAACTATTTGGCTTTCTTTGCTTGCAGCACCTGAGAACTCCAGAAAAGGCCATATAATGTAATTTAAAAATTAAATATTTTGTTCTGCATAACACTAAAACTTGAAAATGTGCAGTTTTTCTATGAAATCACATTCTGAAAAATATACATAATGAAAAAATTAGCTACATAGCATAGTATAATATGTATAATAACATTTTTCTCCCCCTCCCATTGTCCTAAAAGATTTTTATTGAGGGAAAACATCATGTAATTACACTTAAGTTAGCAATTGCCACCAAACTGATATGAAATTCAGGCAGCTCAGCAACACTGTACCAAATGGGACACTACACAGGTAACCAAACAGTTCCTGAGTTCAAGGTAAGGTTATTCTGAAGAGGATTTACTCTTGTTATTAATGGGTTTTTGTGCTTAAATTGTGTCCAAGTGATGAAATCCCAAGAGAGTTAATTATAAAGAAGGTAGGTTTAGTACAACCACAGAATCTAGCTTGATAGATTCTCAGAAATGTTTAAATAATGGTATTGCAGTTATACATTATAAAAGATTCCTTCAACTCTGAATTAGTATGGATATATACTAATATGCGTACTAATATATAGTGTATAAACTAATATATGCTAATTGCTTATATATATATATATACTAGTGATATATATAAGTAGCATTTAGATTAGTTTGCACTGGGGAGAAAATTTCTGTATATGGTGAATCACAACTGAGCTTCATTCCACTTTTGCCTAGTCAAAGTACAATGCTCGCAATGAGTACATTTCCAGATCTCGGTGTGCATAGCAAAAATGAATGGTTTTGTTTATGAAGACTTTTAAGGACAGAAAGGACCTACAGGGAATGTAAGAAAATGACCTAGTTACTTTCAACATCTACAAAAGGTATCAAATAACAGCCAGCTTTTTGCAAAGAAAGTTCTTTTCAAAATTAACACCTATGAGCAATAACATTTTTCTGCAGTGCTTTTAGTTGTTGTAGTATTTGTCTGCAGGTTTTAAAATTGGTAGTCAGAACTGAGTACTCTGTGGCTTTATAGGAAAAATAACTATCAGCTCTTTACCAGGTATTGTATGTTACTCACATTAGAACTGAATAAACATTAGAAATCTGATCAGGGAGTGACCCACCCAAATAATTTTTGTGTGAGTGTAAGTCTACCCTGTATTTAAGTTAAAACTCTACCCTTTTTTCTGAAAAGATCGAATCATATATTCTTCAAAGTGATAAATGGTTGTTTAGTATAGGTAACAGCAAGCTTTATTTCTTGGAATATATTTTAGCATACAATGACACATGGTCATAATGCCAGCTATTTTCTTTCTTCAAAGCTTTTCAACGTTATGTTCCCTAAGTAAATCACTAAAACAATTTAAACCCAAGCTACTAGAGGCTACTACATCTCTAGTTTTTATTTTTATGTTTTTCAAATTACTCCTATACTTAAGGCTAAATTTTCATTACTATGTAGGTGCTTAAGTACCGTAGGAATCTTGGGCTTAGTTCAAAATTATTACACTTGTTCCAGGAGTAGCAGTTTGCAGTCTACTGATTTGAGATCTTGGGCCTTATTATGACAACTCATATTGTTTCAGAGTTGTTTGCTACAGAATGTAACTGCTACCATTTCTTTGCAATTAATTTAAAAATTATTTTCCTGTTAACTAAAAATTCTTTTCCTGTTAATGCAAATAAATAATCCCGTAGCCTCAGTCTTCTGTCCTTGACAGAGGAGAACATTTTCAGAAGTATGAGGACTTATTTGAGCTGTGCATCGTGCACTTTGAAAATGGAGGGCCAGACTGTGTGCCACATCAGTAGTTTCTTGTTTCCTATGGTCCTTGTTAGTTACACTCTCTATATCCTTCTTGTCCTATGAACGTAGTATCTGCTTTTATGGGGACAGAAGAAAATAAGGGGCAAAGATATAAGAACTCTGTATTGAGGCAGACAGAATAACTAGATTTGATACAGAAAAATGAAAATCCTACTATTCCTATATTATCTCCTGTTTTGATTCACTTAAGTCTAGAGAAGAGTGGACACAATGTGAAAAAAGGAATCTGAATTATCAAGTTGTCAGGTATTAAGAAATAATCAATGGCCGATATGTATTTATCAAAAATCTGTCTAGAGACTCCAGGGTTAGAATTATATCTTAAGCTCACTTAATTTCATGCTAAACAAAAATTAAATAATGAAACTAATTTAAAGTATTTAGACTTTATATTGGACTGGTAGATCTTTTGGGATGTTTGAAAATATTAATATAATCTTTGTAAAACTGTAGTTGTTATTACATATTGTACCATAGTTGTCACTCAGGTGGTGATCAAATAAAGCCGGGTAGGTTTGAAATCAAGTGTTACTGCTCTGGTGGATTTTAGGGTTTTTTTGAGAAGAAAATGTCATTCAGACACTTTTGGAATTGGTGTCTGAATATGAAGACTTTTTTCTTGGAGGAAATGTTTACTGAGATGCGAGTTACTCACTGGAAGTAGTACACAAAGCTTTGAATATAGAACTTCCATCAGTTTTTTCTTTATATATGTAACTTAATGTCTGAATGACTTCAGCAAAGAACAGCTTTCTCCAGTGGTAGGTAATTTTTGAGCTCTTAGATCTGTAGTGTTTAGTGTTATGATCATGACTTGAGAAGTAAAACACAGATGAAGATCACAGTGACAAAGAATTGGGCAAGTAATAAATAATGGAAAGAATAGGTGTTCATGTCCATCCAGATGGGAAAACTTTGGTATAGGAAGAAAGACCCTGAAAAAAAATTATATCAGGTTGCTTTATGAACTGAATATGAATATGAAGTCAAGAGGAGTCTGGATAAATTGGAAATGCTCTAGAGAAGAGCCACAAGAATGAGTAAAAGATTAGAAAACAAAGCTTTGATAATGAGCTTTTCAGTTCAGTAAATAAAAGTATAAATAGAATGACTGGAAATTGAAGCTGAGATGAATTCAGACTAGAAATTATTTATAACCGTTAGGTCAATTAGTGTTGGAGTGATTTACCATAGACTGGTTCGTTCTCCATCACTGGCAACTGATGGATATTTTCACCCTAAAATATATACTTTAATTCAAAAAAGAATTAGTGCATGCCTACATTATACAAAAGGTTAGATTAGATTATCACAATGATCCCCTCAGGCCTTTAATCTATACATTTATGAAATTCTCCAGCTGCTTTTGTTGTTCCATTGCACTAGGCTCCTGCTGTTGGCCACTGCATCTAAATGTATTGCAGTATGGCTCCACTTATGTTTAGCTGCCAAGAATGTGAATCTATTGAAACATATATCTAGAGTTTATCTCTATTATAAACTCTTGTTTAAATTGTTTTTCTTCCAAAAAAACCCAAAAACCAAAAAGGCTTATTTCAGGGAAGAAACCCATAACTACATATACTATCATACATTATTAAGATGAAGTGATAGGTCTGGAGATTCAGAGAAGTCATTCACCAAACCCAGACTGTCTCACTATGACCAGAAAAGTTGCCTCCCTGAGATAAAGTGCATATATGAAAAGAAAGCCTATCTTAGGCAAATGCCAAAAATAAAACTGTGTCATTGTATGAATAGAATGGAAATGAAGCTTGCAGGGCTATAAACCCTCAAATTTGAGAATATAATAATATTTCATCAGCAACAAGTAAGAAGACATATTTATTGTGTTGAATTCCTTCTCCAGAGTTTTATGTGTTTCTTTGAAGCAGCCAACGTAATTATCAGCACTACCTGTCCCACCAGTGTATCAACCTGTGCACATTATTAGAAAAAATTCATTCTCATTCTTGAGAAAATACTGAAGTTATCCAGAATAATTTATTATTATTGTTAATTATTATTATTATTATTTTAGCTAAGAGCAGCTCCAGTAAGATACTTTGTACCTGGTAATGGTGATTTTTTATTGTTGACACTTGCACTCAGAAACAGCATATGCTTTCCTAAATCTAGCAATTCTTTGCAAAAGCAGTCCTACCATAGGAGGCTCTTCAGTCTTTATTTGTTGCTAGTCAGCCAAGAAATAAATCAGCCTTATTTGCACAGAGCTGGAACTCTTCTTTCAGAAGTTTATTCAGCTCTTTTACCTGAGTTATGCTTTGCAGTTTTATTCAGCAGAGACTGTAATACTGGAGAGTAGTTTTCCAGGAATGGAAACAAAGTCCAGTCATTTTGCATGGATCTTTTTGGTTAAATGTTCACTTACAGGCCTCATGACACACAATCATTTTTATTATATTTGGAAACGCTTA
Source organism: Pterocles gutturalis (assembly GCF_000699245.1). Classification (NCBI taxonomy): domain Eukaryota; kingdom Metazoa; phylum Chordata; class Aves; order Pterocliformes; family Pteroclidae; genus Pterocles; species Pterocles gutturalis. Next base: position 161,528 of record NW_010103797.1, on the reverse strand, counting down.
GAGGACTTGCTTCCTATTACAGTAAAAATTTTAAGGGTTATACACATCAGCATGCAGATGAAGAAATTTATACAGATGATTTTGACTGAATTTGTGTCTTGACTTGTACCTTAATTTGAACCTACATTGTAAAGTTGACAGGCAAATGTACCAGCCTAGGCATAAATTCACTCATCAGCATTTTACCGTAACGATTGATGATGATGGACAAGAGTAATGATAATTTACTTGCCCGTCAAAAGAATTTTTCACCCCACACAGGTGGGCAATTAGAACTGTTCAAGGCTGACTTAAGCTTAGTAATTTGTAAATTGCTTCACTTTTTAATGTCCTATGGTAATGTTTGTCTTATTTTTAAACAATCTATGTTTGCAACAATATCTGCATTTGAAAATTGCTTCTCTCTGTAGTTGTTTTCATCTTTTGAATGGGAGCTATTGATTTCTGTATTAATGTCCTACTGAACACATTAAGAATATTTTTCAAGACTCTTCAAGTTGCTAGGAAAATATCCATAGAAAATGGATAATTTCTTCTTTTTAATACCCTCCTGAATATCTAATTTAGGAAAACCTCTATGTTTTTTGATTAGTCATTTAATGCAACACCGTTTGGTGCCACTAAAACAAGAGAAAACTGTAGAACTTGTTGGCTGATATATCTAATCTGTTGGTAATGGATGCAACATATAAGTATTATGACTCTTACATTAGCACAAACTCACATTCTGAAAATTTTACCCCGAGTTTAATGCCACGTGATTAAACTGTGATTTCTTACAGGCTCACAAGCACTGAAATTATGAAAATGTTCTCACACTTCCTTTCAACAGAGATTTCACGTTCACACGTTTTTATTTTATAACTAGCTGTGTTCTTAGATATGGATGAAATATCCATACTGGTGGTTGGTGGTGGCCAGACCAGTAATACCAGTTCTGACTGGGGAAATACATTGGTTGAAGTTTCTTGGATCTTTTGATGAAGTGTCCTTGTTAATCCTAAAACTCATCTCACTTAAATGTCGCTGTCTGAAGTTTAGACTTCCAGTCTGGATAATCTGTCTAAGCACTCTGTACATCACAACCCCCTCCACAAGTCCATCTGAAACGCTATTCATCCCATTTTAAAACATTTTTCTGAGGGGGTGTTGGGTGATGGATTGCCTTATAGAAGTTCTTGTCTCTCTCCATTCCTCCAACCCTATGCTTTTGATCACACCTCTCACCCTGGCCCTTTGTTCAGACTGCATCCAAGTCTTTCCAGTTCTTCCTATGGCATCTGTCACAGGTGTTACTACCTCTCTATACGTGCTCCTAAAGCTCTTATCCCACATTCTTTCCAAATGAACTGCTGTGTTTCGAGTATGTGGAAGATGAAGGCTGAATTTAAGAACTTGCACTGTTGTTTGTACACACCTTATGAGTTTATATCACCAAGAGCCTCACTAAACAGAATCCTAGTCAATCCACTGCTCTGTGGAGCTTCCCATATCGCGAGACATTCCCTGTGAGATACCACATCAGTGTTCTGCTTTGCCGTCTCTCACATGTTTGTTTTCAATCCTACTGAGGTGTTAAACTCATTTTCCCTGAGCCAATCTTGCAAGAGTCTGGCCACATCTTAGCCAGTAAGAGCATACTTTTATTTATATGCTTGGTGTCAGAGTCCGAACAACTTGGAAGGACTGAAGTATCTCCTCAAACCCTCAGATACAGATCTTGCAACAATAAAAATTCCCCAAAGTACAAATGCTGCAGAAAGGATGTTAGTAATTTTTCTATTAAGTGCTATATGTAAAGGACAGAAGGCTGACTTTCCAGAAGGACTGACATCTTCTTGACAGATACAATTGGCTGATTTTTGTCTATTCCCTACCTTAATGGATGACACCTGTAAAAAAGTAAATCTATTTTTAATGGGATAGCCTGCCTAAATGACCCAATTTCAAGAAGAGTGCACTTTCATGAATATTTATTTAATATGAAAACACTAAAGTAAACTAAAAACTACATTCTATAAATAAAAACAGCCCAGAGGGTCAAACAGTGATAGACTGTATGATATGAAAGCTAATTTAGTACTGCTTTATATGCTACGTTAGCAAAACAGATCCTAGTGTGTAGCTGTTGCTCACAAAGGCAGTCAAAAGGTCTTTTTTTACCTTTGCACAGGCAGCGGGCAGCTTCTGGGTACCAGGGAGTGGTTGAAGCAGATACCATGTTTTAAACATGTATTCTCATAGTTTGCTGTAAAAGAAAGAACCCATTTTCTTTTGGCCTTCTATATAATTCTTAACACTCATTGTTAGTAAGGGTTTACATTGCAGTTTAGAAGATGTTTAGGCAGGAGGTGCTTTTGAGAGGGCATGCAGAGCCAAGTCCCTGCTTATCCTCCAAATTCTTGTTAGTCAGTTTAAATCCATCAAGACGTTCCTATTCAGTGCAAACTCTTTTCTATGGCAAAACAACAAGCAGTGTCCTATAGGTTGTCCTTAGGAGGTGAAATTAGTAGCATTGGACAGTATTTGGGGATATGCAATTGATATGTTCCATGGACCTATGA
>NW_010103797.1:135757-158933 GCF_000699245.1 Pterocles gutturalis | reverse complement strand
TGGTGATTCTGGTCCTATTCACCCCCCGCCACAATCAAATGAGTTATGTAGGCCTACCGTGTCATGTTTATATTTTCTTAGCTGGACATTTTTGTGTGCAGTTTATTTCTAAATGTATTATACCAGTAGGATCTGAATGTGAAAAGGATCTAGGAGTGAGCCGCTAAGTACTGTCATAACATGCATTAGAATGAGAGATGTATTCTTGTGTCTGTTAAGCTTACACAAGAGAGGAAGTGATCTAGATAATGAGAAGATCAGCATTAGAGCAGAGAAAAGAATCCTACTTGGATATTTATACCACTTTAAAATGTGTGTACATAATAATTTTAAATAATTATTTTAATAAATTTTATTGTATCCCTATATTATAAACAGAAAGCCAATAGACCTAACCTCTTTATCTTTGCTTAAATTATAAGCAATTATATTTATCAGGGTGATTCCTATAAAATTTTGTAATTTTTAATGGAAGTTTATCTCTTTTTTATATGTAAGTGCCAAAATACCTCATACATGACCAATGTTGAATTTGATGCTTTATTCATTCAATTGCTAGTAAGTAATCTTAAGATTTCTTTCTGTTGCCTTTCAATACAGAAATATACCTTCATTTATGGAATACTCAGTGTTTGAGGCTAGGCAACATGTGATATAATTTTTTTTTTTTTCAGCAACACCAAATCATCACTTCTTTTTGGATATAAAAAATACCAGTTTGAATGACAACATTTATAGGAAGTGTGTGAGAACTGCTTTCCTACACAGAGACAAGCTATAGCCAAACCATCTGGTTCCAGTGAGACAGTAACTCCTGAACCCACTAAATTCCTGTAGGTTCTGTGTAGCTGACTGGCCTGGGAGCCTTTCCTTGCAGAAAACCAAGATTTTGCCAGTTAGGTTATCACTGATAACTTACTGCATGCAAGCTAAAGCTCTCCATAGTATTTGTGGGAACTCACACTGCTGATCAGATTTGTTTTCTACTTGTCAAGTAGCAATTCCTAGCTCAAGCTATTTTAGTATCCATATAAAGCAGCAAATTCACCATTTTTGTCTTACCTGGAGGATGGAGAATATTTTACACACTGTTTTTCTCCACATTTTTAAAATTGCAGGAGGTACAGGAGGAAGATGCAAACACTTTAAGAGCTGGAGAAAATGCTTTATAGTGGGAGATTTAAATAGCTCAATCTGTTTATCTTATCAAAAGAAGATTGATAGGTAACATGATTACAGTGTGCAAAAAAATTCACAGGAAGAAAATACTGGGTATTAAAAAGCTTTTTTTATTCAAGCACAGAAACTTGGTAGAAACTAGTGCTGAAATCTTAAACCAGATAAAACAAGTTGGAGTGAGGTGCAAATTCTTACTGGTAGGTGTCATTACCTACTGGAGCAAACTTTTAAATGGCGAATCCATTGATATCTTTGAAATGGGACTCTATATGCACTGGCAAGACCCATGTCATTGTATTAAATAGGAGGGTGAGTGGCGTGTTTAATGACCTATGAGCTGCAGGAAGCTAACCTAAACATTTTATGAATCCTTCTGGCCTTACCCTTTATGAAATTTATGAAATGCGAAAATTCTCTTCCATTAGAGACAAGTTGAGCCCACATGCTGCGTTTGTAGAAACACTTGTGCGTATGCTGAACCTTAGTGGATTCCAAGATACTCAAAACTCAAAAAAAAAAAAAAAAAGGGAGTTTATTATTTGCCAGGACTTTTAATATAATTTTTGCATTGTATTTTACAGCAAAGATTCTCGTGCTGAGGTTCACCACTAGTCTGCTTACTTCTTGCAGCCGGTCATTTGCAGAGGGTCTTGTTTCTTTGTTTTCCCCTCACAACATGCATTAAAAGAAAAGACAAAATACTCTTAAATCTGCTGAAGTCAAAGGCAAAGCTACATCAAGCTGTGACAGGGCTAAGATTTCACCCTAATATTTAGCTAATATTTTTATCTTGATATACACAATGCCTGTACTTCTCACAAAGATTTTAAGACTTCATAGGTTTGCAGATGGAATGCCTTGGATTGCACAGTTGTAAGTGAAAGGAAGGGTAGATTATGAGATTATCTCTGTGAACACAAGATGGATTGCTATCAAAAATGTGATGGGATCTTATTTTCTACTATGTGATATTTTACTTATTGTATTTGATTGTTATAAGGTCATGGCAGGACATTGAAATGTAGGCCTACATAAGAATAAACAGTATGTGGGAGTATCTGGTATGTCTCTATACATAGTATGTATATTGTGAATAGTTTTATTTTTAAAAAATCAATGAAATAAGAGAACGACTCTTTCTTATTTTACCAGTGTACAACTTTTTCCTAGATTGCTGCTAGTTTTTCATTTTCAACTCCCTTTTCTGCATCCTTTCTGTCGTACATCCCAATCTCCCTTTTTATAACACCGTCTCCGAGTGATTCATTTGTGACAGTCACAGAAGCATGCACTCCAACACCCACACGCAGGTAAATCTGCTGCCGTGATGTATTTTAATTACAGATTTAGTCAGAAGTAATTAAGGTTTTATGTCACAGGGATAGCGGAGAGTTTTAAAAATTCATGTGGTTTCAGTCTTTGTGAGTGTGCAGTTTGTGACACAATGGCTTGCAAAACAGGAACGACCCCTTAGTGCTGTTAGATTAATTAATAGGAAGAGAATAAACTTAATGGAGCTAGAAAAGTGCAAAAAATTGTGTTTTTTCCACTGTATATCACACAGATGGAATGGTCGTCCTGGGATTGCGGCGGGGGACAATAATTGCATTTTAATTACAGTGCTGATGGCTTCTGCTTCCTACCAGATGGAAGGCCCTTTTAAAATAGAGGCACAATAGCAAGCCTCTGCTTATTTTCTCTTCTGATGCTGGCTAACATAAAGTGACACGAGACAAAAGCTATTATGGTATGGTTTGATCAGAAAGACTTTATTCAGTGCTATGCTTTTAGTATGAAGAAAATCCATTCTCTGCTAATACTAAAAAGACTCTTCTTCTGTCTAGAAATGAAAATTAAAATATGCAGGGAACTACCTACTACTTTTATTAGTAACAATCTTAGTTAATCACCTTGTTGCTAGGTTGATAATATTTATAGAAGAAAGATAGATAACTGAGACTTCCTTTTGTTTAGAATGCTTAGCTAAGATGGTTCTCAGGATGGCACTATACAGAACAAGGTGTGGGTTAGTTTGAAGTTAACAGACACAAAGTTTACTCTACTCTGTGATGTCCTTTATTTTACAAATATTCTTGGGAGTTAGCAAACATAAAAGTGCTGATTATTGAGAAGCTGATGTTGCAGAGGAGGGTCAGATCTGTAAATAGTGTGAAAATTACATTCAAAGCCATTAAATTGCATTAAGAAGCATACCTTTGTAGAGGCACATACAGTATTCATAAGTGAATAAATGAATTATATTTAATAATATTTCACCTTTTTGTCATAGTTTAACTGCTTTATATATTAGTTTTCTTCAGCAAGATGCCCTTCCACTGTCATTGCATCTTTGAGACTGTAGCCTCTGTTATTTTTTATTGTAAAGATATACAGGAGAATCTTATCTATGCTTCAAGTCTTAAAAAAGTGCAAGTAAGAATACACAAATTTGCTTAATAGTTATTGTATAACTGATTTATTAAGCCGCTTCGATGTACCAAGGGTCACTCTCTGTAATTTGAATGTAAGAAATGCAGTGGGTACCATGCTATAATAGTAATATTATTTAATACTTGTAATAATTAATAAAAATTAGCACATTGTAGCTCAGAAAGATATGACTTTTAGTGCTGTGCTGCCAGCAACTCAGCTGCCTTCTGGGCAGTTTCCAATTAACCCACTGGAGTTATCAAGGTATTGTCAGGGATTTATGCTCAGAAAAGACTCTGAGCAGTCTGCCCAAGGTGTGTGCTTGGAGAATGTGAAAATGGAGGGACTTGAGGAGAGATTGGAAGAGTCCAGACAAAGCATTCATGTTACCCGTTCTCTAACTCTGTGGAATATGAATACTGGTAATAATGGAGCATCTCCAGTCAGGTTATTCTTGATAATATATTTGCATAAGCATTTATACAACCAGAATTTTTGCAGGCCATTAATACACTCTTCCATAACACATTTATGTCTAGTTTTTTACTACTACACGCCAAAAGATCACTCTGAGTATTACATTAGAAGTTCAAAAAAGGAGTTGAAGAAAAGCAAGTGAAACATCAAGTAAAATATTTACTGCTTTCCTCACTTAGGTCTTCAGGAAATTGTAATCAGTTAATTTTTTGTGATAAAGTGGAAGGGCTTGCAAGCCTAGTGGAAGGAGATCTCAGGACTTTGAGTGATCTTGACAAAATTGCAGGAATGATTCAATAACAAGATGACCAAGTTGTTGCTTTTAGGAAGGAGAAACAAATCTCGAGTACAAAATGTAAAATCACTGGTTGGGGAGTTGCACTGTCTGAAAGGAGGAGGGTGACAGAGAAATAAAAGCTGAATTTGAATTATTGTAATTGAATGGGAAAAACATGAGATATTTTGCTGAAATGTGTAACTAGGAGCGTTGTGTTTAAGACATGAGAGAAATTATTACAATTTAGCTCAGACTGGTGATGTTAAAATGGATAACATCTCTCATTTTAGTGTTTACTTCAAGAAAGATACAGTTCACTTGATGAAGTTTCAGAGGAGAGCAGTCTAAAGATACACTGATCAATGGTTCTTCATATCTTCATGTCAGGATTTTACTTGTAGCAAAAGATTTAAATTAGATTGTAAAGGGTTTTTCTAACTACAGGGATAATTAGTGAATGGAACAGACTGTCTAGGTCATGAAGCCTCTCTCATTAGAGACTTTAAAGACATTCCCATAATCTAACAAGGGGTGTGTGGTCAAGATAAAATCACAGTGATGTGAGTGTATGCGGTAAATATCTGTGAAGAGTAGTTTTGGTCTGTGTCAGTGTATACTTTGTCAGTATTTATTATTATCTCTTGTGGTTCCACAATTACCTCTTGCGGTCTCTTACAGCTCTTAATTCCTTTTGGTTCTTCCTTATTTGGTCTTGTGCTCTTCCTCTTACTGCCTCTGTATTTTTAAATTTCTGTAAAAATATAGAACAACAGCAAAACCAAGCTTCACATGAGATAAAAAACATGCTTCACATGAGATATGAAATTTTTAAGTATTGAAAAGGATATTTCCATTGGGAGCTTGTGAAAGTGGTATAAAATGCGAGTTTCGTGTTGGAGCAGCTTAAAATGTGCACACAAATGTTTTGTACTTCAATTCAGAAAGACACTGGTGTGTTGAGGAAGTCAAGAGAAAAACTATAAAAGTAATAAGGAAATGACAAATAATTGTTTGCTATAATAGAGTGAGAGATCTAAGGCCATGGTGCAGCAAAAGAAAACATATGCTGAAAGGTATAAATAGTTATGCTGACATCAGGGTTAGCACATTGTTTAAATGCTCCCCTCAGTAAGAATTGGTCAAATAATGTCTAAGATTGGGAATGATGACCCCCTTTAAATATTTAAAAGGTACAAAAAAACCTAAGGGAGAGAATTTTGAGACAGTATAGGAAACTATTAAAAACTAATGGAGTGAAAGAAAATACTACCTTTCCGCAACATCAGGAAGTTAAAAATATCCAATGACATTTCAGGATGAAGATTTGATCATGAGATCAATAGACTTTGGAAAAGTTTTCCAAGAGTAATGGTGCATAAAAACATAAAGGTCATGATACAAGGTCGGAAAAAATGTCCATCCATAACAATCTCTTGTGGCCATCAGCAGATGTTTATGTTAGAAAATAAAACCAGGATGAGAATAAATAGAAACTACACTACTTAACATTTAAAAATCAGAAACAAACATTAGTAGGAAAAACATTGCAAAAACAATCAGTAATTGTTCGAATGGGGTACATGAGCTGCTGTTTTTTCACTCTCCAGTTTCAAAATATCAGTCTTAGGAAATGTGATTTCATCATAAAATTAATTGAGTGAAAAGGGTATTCTAGAATGGTCTAAGAATTCTGTTTTGGGGAGTCATCATGTTGGTACTGAGCGAGGCTTTGTTGTGGTAGAGAACACCACAGTCAAGTTTCTTCCTTATTATTCCAGTATCTATGCAAATTTTTGCTTTTACTCATAGATCTGCTGTTGAATATAGTTGCTGGGCAGATATCGTGTTGACTCCAGCTTCTTTGGAAATAAGCATTTGCTAAGTAGAAATTAAGTTTAGACTTACTCCTAAAGAACAAATAACAATAACTATTAGTATGAGATTAAATTTAGAGTAGTTCCATACAGGAATAATGCATAGTAGGTATTATGTTGTTACACTGTGAAACTGAAGTTTTTATCATTATTTGCAAAGATCTGAAATGGCTAAGAACTTCCCAGTATCAAGCTCCTTATTTAAAGACATTTTTTTCAGGTATATTATTTCTGGCATTAAAATAGTAAAATTCTCTCACACGTTTATGCATGGGCTAGAGGATGAAGATGACTTTAAACTTGCAAGAATTAATATACAGTTCTTTATGTGAAATTTGCTGCTGACCTTCACAACACTTGTAAGTACTTCATATTATGCGTATCTTATGTTTCAGTATATACACTTTTGTATTGAAATTATTATGATAATCTGTCCTCCTAGATTTCAAAATAGAAAATCATGTTTCCTTTTTTTTTCTAAGATAGAGTGCGATTGCACAAGAAATATTTAGATTCCAAAGGACTGTGGCAACACTAGCAGAGATGCTGGACATTTATATTAAATATCTATTTAAGTTGTTCATTTTATGTTTCAAATAGTAAATAATATAAAATTAATCTAGATACCATGGTAATAGGTGCTACAGAAATTAGTAAAAAGAAACAAATATTTGACATGTGTATGTCCATATTTAGGCAAATTGATGATTTCTGGCACTATTATAAATTTCTACATTGTAGAGAAAGTTTGCCAGCAAGGAACAGAAGGAGTATTGACTTTTTACTATAATGACATTTCTATCAAATTAATTTTAAACTTGGGGAATATTAATCTAATTGAAATAATACTGCTAAAAGAAAAATACAGTTAGGTTTGTTTTTTTTTTTTTTTTTTTTCCTGACAGCTTAATGGTTCACAAAAAGTAGAGGACTTGAAATACAAGAAGATTAGAGAAAATAATTGCTAGTATTATAATAATTCATATGAATACTGTTGAAAAGTATTAAAAATGTCTATTTACTTACTAAAACTCCATCTGACAACTGTGGAAGTAACTTCATTTATTAGCAGTAAAAAAATAATATATACAATAAAGAAATATGTATATGATATTTATTGTCAAAACACATGTTGATCAGCTATCTATCATATTTGAAATTTTTTCACGACATGATAAAAACGGCAGTAACCAAATTAAAATGGGATTCACCTTCCTGTCATGTTTGGCAAACTAAAGATAGAGCATTCTAAAATAGATTACATCGCTTAAATTAAAAAAATGAGATACTTAAGGAGTCTAATGATGTTTCTCTAAAGGAACAAGAGACACTCTTTGCCAGATTAGTCAAGCCCTCAGGTAGACGCATAAAACTAGCTCCTGCTCAGCTGGACTGCAGTAAGTCCAGGGTAAAGGCCAGAACCTGAGAGAAAGCTGGAAAGTTAGGGAGTGCTCAGCATCTCTTAAGTGCAGGATTTAAATTTAGAATGGTGTAAATGAACATTTCTGTTAAAGCACAATAGACGCAGAATTGGGAGACTAGTTTCTGCAAAGAAAACATTGACAAAAAGGCAGTGGCCTGCACCTTGTTTGCACCTTTAGTGAAGACACCAATCTGAAAACACTGAACTTGGGTGTTGATGCTGTTTTCTTTGCAGGTGAAGACATGAAATTTGGTGCATATGGAAAAAGCAATACTGAGTGCTCTTGACCCAAAAGTGTTACCTTCTGTATTCATGGCATCTTCTGATTCACATATAAACATTTTCTTACAGCTCTGCTAAAAGACACTAGAATGGCCTTTATCACCTTATTTTGTACCGATTGTCTAACTAATGACTGCATACAGACTAGGAAAGAATCTCGTTTAGACTAAGTTTAGGAAGTAGTTTATTCTTGAATGAGGTAGTTTACTTAAGGGTGCACTGCACTTGGATCTTTAAAAGAGTTGTTAACCTCTGAATTACATGGTCTGATCTACACTTTTGGGCAACTTCATTGCACAATTTACTGAAGATTTGGAAGGGGGGGTGAATAGACTGACATTTTCTTTCACTGCACCATGAGAAAACCACAGAGCTCCTTGGTGACTGTCACTGCATATTCATTTCCATACAAGCCATGCATATGCTACGTTACACTTTTATGAGAGGACTAGCTTGTGCACTGCAGCACTCAGTCCCAGCATTGCTCCTCTGGGTTTGTCTTTCTTATTGAACACTCAAAAGAAAAAGAGAAGAGCATAAGAAGGAGGCCTCTGGGAAGTACAGCACAACAGGGCTTCCAAATTCCATCTTAAGCAGCAGCTGGATGTGGTAAGTGTTAACAGTTCTTTTCTCGACAAGTAATCCAAAAATCGGTTGAAGTGCAATGTCTTAAATGTGTAAACAATACTAACAGGTCCTTACTTTTGCTTAAGGCTGCTTTGGGCCCAAGAAACTGGTTGGCTGACTCTAAAATATTAGGATGAGCTTTCTGTTCTGTAACTGTATTAGATTCAGGGGAGGTTGAGGTATCTAGAAATTGGTTCATTTCTCTGCAGGTTCTGGATCTGCCCATGTGAAAAAAAAAAGCACCACTAATGAAAATAGCATGAAGCTTATTTTTTTGTTAGATTTACAAGAAGGAAAAGAATTGGTGCTGCTTTAGTATTTACAACTTTCTCTTGAGAGGCAGGTAGTATCTGCAGGCAAAAATTGCTTTTTCTACCTGTGGGTAGGTGGGTAATGCTGAAGCAATTTGGGTCTGGTTGTTAACTATAAAAGAAAATTAACCCCACTCTGAATTCCTTGCCATATTCCACTGTCGGATGTTGGGAGCAGAGCTCTTTTACAACAGTGGCATGCTGTGATTGAGATCTGCACAAACCATTTACCATAAATCTTGTTAATCTCGGCTTTTTAAGATATAGATACGCTTGATTACCTGTCCTTGTTCAGGTGTTAGATTTCTACAGGTATTTCTAAATTGCAGCTCTTACTCTGTGCTCTAAAAGAGCTTTGTCTGTGAAAGGATGCAAAGTATATTAAAAGCAAATGGTTTTAAAACGTAAGTGATAGAATACAGAGAACTATATTCCACTTGTAATGTCAGTATTAACTCCGCCCTTATATCAAACACTTGTGCTTTTGGTATAAAAGTATTATCAATTTGTTTTTCCCATTGCCTGTATAAAATGTGTTACTGTACTAAGGCTACATGTTCCTTGTTTTTGTTATCTTTATCACATAGTGAAGATAGTGTAAGAGTTACACAGAATGTTTCTCTTTTCCAGAAATGTATTTATTTAGGTACTCATTTGCAAGTCCTCCATATGTTGATACATCACTGAAGCAGGCAACCCTTGTATAAAGGAGGCCTACATAAATAATACTGTAAATATATAAGAGACGTTTATCAGAGAGTCGCTAAATGAACCCTGCATAATTAGAAAATGATAAACTCCTTTGTATTAATTGCTAAAGGCGGTGATTCTATTTGACAGAGCACTGAACTGAGACTTAGGAGCTCATATTCACTAGCTAGAGTAAATTCGCTTATCGACTTGCCTCATTTTCCACATCTATATAATGGGAAAAATGCTATTGACTTTCTTTGTAAAGCAGTTTTAAGATTTAATGCTGAATAGTGCCATGTATGAGATATGTATTGTTTTCAACCTACTGAACACAGAAATACAAACCAGAGTGACACTTCGTGTCTAGAAACTATCTGGAGTAAGGATTTGCAAGTCTTCAGGAGAGTGCATTCCAGATTTATAGCCTTTAAAAGGCACTGATAGAAATTTAGAGTGCTTAAACTGGGTGATCAATAATAACAGGAACCACATGCTATGGTGTTCATGATGGGACACAGAGAGAGGACTGTAGCTCTGTACTAGTGCCCTGAATTGCTTTCAGTTCATTCTTCAGTCCAAAAAAGAACATGTTACATTAGATAAATGTTTAACTTCTGTACAGCTTCTGAAGGTTTTAAGTGTTGGCTATATTGTAATTTATATTTAGCAAATAATTCAGACGTGCATGTCTGTATTGTAAACACAGTGGTTATATCACTCATTTGAAAAATAGTCTGTCCATAGGTAAAAAATCCTTCAGAAGATATCCATTCTTCTTACATTGTTGTTTACTATTAGTACTCTGATCCCTCATTAAATCACACAGGATGAGTACGATTTCATGTGAATCCTCTTATGAGTATCTCCTCCAGCACTACAGGTACAATATATCATTCTATTTTCCAACAATTCTACATAGATTTAGCTCTAAAAACAGATATTCCCTGAACAGAAAATCAGTTCCATACCGCTCATTCTCAAATCCTAGCCCATTCGGTCAGGGTGGTTATTTTTAACATCTTCCACAGCACATCTCAATGAGCTTGATGAGCACAGACACAATAGAAATTATGATTATGAAAGACCATATAAGATTTCTTTCCTACCCATAACAACTTCATTATGCTTCGACACTTCCTGTTTTGGGTTCTGTGCTTCCTTAACTTCCTGGGTCACTGTCTAGGCTAATCTGTCATCAAGAGCTTTCTGGTGTGATAGCCTGAAAATATATTAATGTAGGTCAGCTTCTTGAAATACAAAATTTGAGAAATGTAAGTAAAATAAAGCCTGATTAAAGTTACTCTTAAAACCAAGTGTGCTAATTTAGATAACACTCTCCCTACAGTTTTTAGAGTACCTGCCTCTTTGAATTTTTGTTTTGGTTGACTAATCACTATTTTCTTAGAAAAATCTATTGCTCTTAAACCAATGTGTTTTATTAAAGACAATTCTTATGGAAAATGATCTAATGATTCCTTAGAGAGAAGCCTCTTCAGTCACTCTTTTTTTGCGTAGCACTATCTGTTTTATCTCAAAGGCTGCGCATCCATTTACACTACATGGCCAGAGTATTTCTTTATAGACTACTTCTGTTCTTGAATATCTTAAAATCCTCCCATTAAGTAATATTTATTACCATGAATGCTCACAGAAGACCTGTTCAACTTTGATGAGTATCGAAGGGAGGGGAAGGAAAAAAATTACTGTGGTTATCATGATCCCAATGACAATTATTTAGTACACATCCATAACAAAATGTGTAAAAAGAGGTGACAATTGTTTATGTGAGGAGCAGTCTAGAAACTTCGCCTTCATTAGGCCATCATGTCTACAACAATGTAACAGCAAGACTTTCGTTCAGAGTTTGTACAGAAAAAAAATTGTTTACAAATTAAGTTGTAGCCAAGGTCAGCGAGATGGAAGAAAAAATGTGAGAGAAGTACTTAGTATTAAATACAAGCTGTAGCCAGAAGTCTACTGTTCTGACATGGGTCAGGTTGTGTTTTTTTTCTCCCCCTCTGATTTATGGAATAGTACATTATTTGATGCCAGGTACATTGGTTCATGTGCTATAACCGGAAATACAAGATTTTTTCCCTGGCATTTGACAAGTTCTGGAATCAAAGAGTGAACTTCTGTATTTCAGCATTTATTAGGGATTACTGTATATGTGTGACGAGTATTGTCTTGTTGAATAGAGTGCTGAATATTTTTGTCAATATGCATACCAGGTAGGTTTTTCATATGCACTGGTTCACGTGCAGAACTATAATTGCATTTATTGACTTCACTGCATTGAATTACAGTGTTTCATTAATGGGTTTATTGCCCTAATAAGTTCCAGTGAACCCCAGTAAAAGAATTACTGTTGTAACTGTTGTAAGTAGATTTTAAAAGTTTAGAATCATAGAACCATAGAATGGCCTGGGTTGAAAAGGACCTTAAAGCCCATCTAGTTTCAACCCCCCTGCTATGGGCAGGGTTGCCAACCACTAGAACAGGCTGCCCAGGGCCCCATCCAGCCTGGTCTCGAATGTCTCCAGGGATGGGGTATCCACAACTTCCCTGGGCAACCTGTTCCAGTGCCTCACCACCCTCTGTGTGAAAAAATTCTGCCTAATATCCAATCCAAATCTCCCCTCTCTTAGTTTAAAACCATTCCCCCTTGTCCTATCACTATCCACCCTTGTAAACAGGCATTCCCCCTCCTGTTTATAGGCTCCCTTCAAGTACTGGAAGGCCACAATGAGGTCTCCCCGGAGCCTTCTCTTCTCCAAGCTAAACAAGCCCAGTTCCCTCAACCTTTCCTCATAGGAGAGGTGCTCCAGCCCTCTGATCATCTTAGTGGCCCTCCTCTGGACTTATATTTAGCTATAATAGCCTGTAGTTAAAATATTTAATTATTGTAGTATCATGTGCCTTCCAGGGACTCTGAGTGGTGTGGAGGAGTGAACTTAAGGTAGTGACACAGAAAAGACTGATATTCTCTTCTCAGAAGATACAACCATTACTATTAGAAATAGGGTAGAGTCAAATTTACAGAGAAATCTAGCTCATCAAGGGCTGAGAGAAAAAAAATCTTATATATCCTATTTCAGACTAAAATTAACACTGACATCTTCACCCACCACTATCAAAGTGGAGTCTAGCAAAGAAAAGACAACATGATGCAACCTCCTGAGAGGAAGCACAAATGTAAAAATGACCTCACTGTTAGACTTCAGAAGAGCAGACTTTTGTCTGTTCAGGGACCTGCCTGGAAGAATCTAATGGGTTACAGCCCTGGAGAAAAGGAGTGCTCCAGGAGAGCTGGTTGATTGTCAACAATCACATTCTCCAAACTCAGGAATCATCCAGCCTGACAAGAAGGAAATCAGATAAAGACAGCAGGAGTCCTGCATGAATGGACAAGTTGCTCCTGAAAAAACCTCAGACATAAAAAGGAACATAAAAAGAGGTGGAAGAAGTTATAGGTGACCTGCGAGAAATATAGAAATTCTGCTGGAACATGCAGGTTTAGGGTTAATGAGGCCAAAGCCCCCCTGGAGCTGAATCTATCCAGGGACTTGAAGGGCAACAAAAAAGATTTCTGTAAGTACTTTGGCAGTAAAAGGAAGACAAGAGAAAATGTGAACCCACTGCCAAATGCGACAGGGGATCTGGTGATAAAGGACACAGAGAAGAACTTCTCTGTCTTTGTTGGTGAGACTGGTTTTCAGGAATCCCAGGTCTCTGAGGCCAGTGGTAAAATCTGGAGCAAGAAAAGCTTACCCTTGGTGGAGGAGGATCAGGTTAGGGAAAATTTAAACAAGCTGGATTGGCAGGGGTATCAATGTCTATAAATATCTGATGGGAGGGTGTAAAGAAGACAGCGTTAGGTTATTCTCAGTGATGCCCAGTGAAAGGGCAAGAGGCTATGTGCGCAAATTGTAATTACGAGAAAGTCCATTTAGAAATAGGAATACACTTTTTTTTAACTGTAAGTCTGATAGAACACTGAAACAACTTTCCCAGAGAGGGTACGAGTGTCTGTCTCTAGAGATATCAAAAGCTTGACGGGACATGGTTGTGAACAACCTGCTTTAGTTCACACTGCTTGAACAAGGAGGTAGGACTTGACAACCTCCAGAGGTCCCTTCCAAACCTAACTGTTCTGTGACTCTGTGAGTATAAAAACACTTTGTTACATGAAAAAAAGCAGTACTTAAACATTGCCAACTGGCAAATCCCTTAATCAAAGAAAATGGATTATTGTTATTTTGCAAATGTTCACCCAGAATAAAAAGGACTGTTCTTACTTAAGAACATTAACTGATGACCTCTACTTTCCTTATTGTAATTTGTGATAAGATGGGACAGTGTTAATGCCTATAAACTTGAAAACGACAGTGCATGGTAAGAATGCTTTGCATAATTTTATATTCAAAACTTTAAGCTATATTGGAGATTTTATTTAATTTCATTCACATAAAGATCTTGCATGAATATTCTGAAGTAAATGCTAGTAAGTACTAAATATATTCTTCCCCTGCTCTTCAAAGCATGGATTCTGTTACGCACATGCTCTTCCTAACATGTTATCTCTTCCTAGAAATGTTATTAAAATGGACAAAAATTTGATAAGATCAGTAATCACAATCAATTGCTTGATCAGTCTATAATATAGATTACACTAAGGCTCGTGTACTATTGCATTTCCAATAATAAACATTTATAGCAATTATTTATGTGAAATATCAATACTATGTTTGCATACTGCATTTGCCATTAGGTTCCCACAGAGCTGAGACAGTAAACATAAAATTCAAAAATTCATACCAGGTTTTATTAGAAGGCATTCAAGGACTTTCAGCATTTTGACTGTGTTAAAATACTCCGTCAGTTCTCCGTGCGGTTACTAAGATTAATTGCCTTTTCTGTCATTCAAAGATAGAGGCACATAGAGAGAAGCTTTCCTCTCATTTTCAGAGGTTGTACCTATGTGGCTATGTTAGCATCTGAGCCCGGCTTTAAATTCAGGCTTAGGCCAAGCAGTACAGTCTCCACAAATAAGGAAAGGTGAGCTGGGCTGTGTTTCTGCATCATTGACAAAAGTGATTAGAAGATTCAGCTGCAAAAGCTTTTTTGCTGTTTCAGATGCTGCCAGGAAGAGCGCAGCTTGTCACTCAGACAAGGCTATGTTTACATGGCTAGCAGTAAGAGTAATTATCTCTTTAACAGTGATTTAAACAATTAGGTATAGACATAGCTGAAAGACAATAAACATGGAACTCTACAATGGTATATTTACCACCTTTTTTTTTTTTTTACTGTACGGCTGTGTTCTGAAAGCCACCAGAAGGCTGATTTCTTTGAGTGCTCACCAGTATACAAGACTTTATTTGAGGTACAATTCCCATTTTCTTCGGTTGCAGCTGAGACTGTTCAGCCATTCTGCAAATCTCAAACCAAAAAGATGATACATGTAGGGAGCACCTGTAAGAATCTCCTGTTTAAGTTGCTTTCACTGTATTTGAAATTTCTGGTAGAGAAAAGCATTATGTGTAGCTGTACTTCGTAAGTTTTTTTTTTCCTGCTGTCATGTTTAGGCTTAGATGCAGTGATTTATGATGCTCTGAGGGGGCAAATGTTTGGACTTATTTATGATCTTCACTAAGTTGGGGCAAGTGAATACAATTATGGAAGAACTTTCAAAATTTCTTAACAATGTAGAAGCTCAACTCTCATTTTCAAAAACGCATAAATTGCTTATGAGCTTAGGTGCTTTTGGAAAATTGCTTTCTCTTTTATTCTGCAATAAAGATGATGAAATAATATCTATATCATTGTTGAAGGGCAATAATTCTAATTTGAAAGTTATCTGCATGTAATTTTGAACAATACTTCAAAATTTAGTTGAAAGCTATTAAAGAAGCATAGCTGAATTAAATAAATGCAATATATCTGCCTTATGAACAATACATAATGATAATTTTTATCTATTTTGTAACAAAACTTAACTTTACTACTGCTAACACCATCAGAAATTTTCAGTCTTATATTCTTACCTGAAACACTAAAGTAGCTTGTCTGAGAGAGATAAACACTTCTTTGATTTAGAAAAATAACTTTGCAACTTGTAAGTGTAAGTGAACTTCTCATACCATTTTAAGTGCTGTATCGAATATATTGCAGGCAAAGATATATGTGGTGAAGACTTAGTACTACAGGCCACCATTGATATAGCAACACAGTAGAGTTTATAACTGATTATTTCTTAAATTGCTGCATGTAATGTAGTGTATTAACATCTATTACTGCTAACAGCCTAATATAAAGAAAATATATAAATTGCTTCTCAAAATTGCATAGCAAAAGATTAAATAGTACAGGCAATATCACTTGTGAAACTGAGGAACATTTTCATGATTAGTAACTAATTCATATGAGGTATGATGTAAAAATGTGCTTGTTTTTAATTCTTTTTCTATAGTTTTTTAATTCCAGTTTTCATATGCTTGTCATTGCCCTTAAATACTTCTATTTGCTGTAATGCTTCTCTGAGGTATTTGAAGAATATGCTGATATAGAGTAAAGCATAATGTTTTATCATGAAATAAATAAATTGCATTAGCATAATGCTCAGTTTGAACCAGCTTTTGACTGTGAACTGATCTGAGATCTCCAGACTCACTTTTGCAGTCTCTCTCAGAATTGTGTTACTGATTTGACTAGCTTTGTACTTTTAGTCTCTTAAACTTTTGAAATTCAATCATTAAATCAGCTATACAATATAGCTGCAAGTAAAGCTTTTCAGAAAAGTATAACAGAGCTTAATGCCTCTGGTCTGTCTTCTTACATGACATCAATCCTGCATTTTTTCTGTTAATCATAAACCCAAATATGTCACCTGGAAATGTATCTGATCTTAATTCTAAGATATCAGTGATTACTAAATTTGATAATGTCTTCCAATGTTTTCTTGTTAAATTAAAAAAAAAATAAAAGGTCCATGTTCTTAAGAACTGTCTGGCTTCAATTTCCAGATAGTATTGTAACAATTGCTTAGAACAAAATATTTATTTTTCCTTTGGAAAGGTTTAATATACTGTATTTGAGTCACTTCTCTGCCCTTGCCTACACTGTCAAAGTTGTGTGTGATAAACCAGAGTGCAATTTTATTATAAAGCAGCCCTGAGTGACTGTAAGAGCTGTGCTTGAAGCAGGTGCCTTACGTGGGTTCTGGAGTGGAAGAAGCTACCTTGGGTAAAGGCCAAGAGTATAATGTAAACCTGTTTGTATACAGAACTAATGCATACAGAGTTCATGCTCTGTGAAATGACTCTTTAACATGATGGTAACTTCTTGGTCTGTCCTTGTGTTTAGTCTTTATTCGGTTAAAAGTACTGAGCTCCGACAGTTTTGCTGCAAGGTACTTCCAAATTTCAAATCACTTTGTAAATTCAGTTTCCCCATCCACTTTAAAACAGGAACACTAGAACTGGCTACACAGCACAAGTATCAGGCATTCCAGCGTCTTGTATAGAATGAAATTTGTATCTCTTCTTTTATTCTTTATTTCCCTGTTTATGCATTCAAGAGTCAAATTTGCCTCTTTGCAGTGCTGTATGGAGTTCTAATGCTAAATTGCTCATCCAGTATGAACTCTCAGTGTTTCCTAGGTCTCCAGTTTCTATGATATAAGATATATATACAGTGAAAATTTGTGTTCCTTATGAATTTTTGTGCAGATAAACAATATATCATTTAATGTACACACAGGAGCCAAAACAGGTGGTTCAGTTTGCTTCTGTAGCTGTCTTGTCCTTTGCATGATTTGCTTGTGTGCTGTGTTACCTGCAAACTTTATTAGCAGACTGAATCCCTGCATTCAGATGTGTGGTGAGTATGTTCACCCTCAGGTTGCACATCAATTTCTCCAACGCTTCTTGAGAACTGGTGATAGGTTTCACAGAGTAATTACCAACAGGGAATCACTGCCAAATTATCTGTTTCCTAGTACATCTAATATATACTTTGCTCATATTCTATATGTTAATTTTTAAGTTAGTTTCATGCAGTATGGATTGTAATAGTTTTAAAAAGTGTAAGTATATTACATGTGAGATTAACACGATCAAACACACTTTTAGATTAAAATAATAAAATCATTTTTGACAGTCTCATTTTCCATAAAATCATTTTAACTGGCATTATTTATGTTCCCTCCTTTAATTCTTTATCAATTGAATCCCCATCAGCTTTTTCCTGTAACCTGCTCAGGACTGATGGGGTCAGCCTGGGTCATCTGCCTTGACCTTTATGAATATTTTCATGGTCTTCCAAGACTAAGAATATAATTCCCCCCCCCCAGTACTACCAGATTTATTAAAAGCAGCATCCAGTGGTAGACCACTCCAGCATCTCTTTAAATCTACTGCTCATAAGTTTTTAAGAGTAACTGATTGAAAGGATATTTATCCAAAGTAATTATAGTTTAAAACTCTGAAGCACAGAAGGTGAATCATTCAGTTACACCTAAGCAAAACTGTACAAAACCCAAGATTTGTTTCAGATGGTCTGTCCATCATGGATTGTACTGTGTTTTTTCAGCAGCATTTTCTGTGACATTCAGGACTGATTCCAGCCCTGAATTTCCTTATGGTTCTCTCTTCTACAGGAAAATAGAGTGGTTTCCAGCAACTCCATCTAAGATAACAAATGTTTGTCGTGTGTTCTGCTATCTCTAAATCTGCATTTACAAGATTTATAATAGGCAATTGTTAATTTTGTTTGCTGCAGCCAGCTTGCTGAAGAGAAATGGGTAAGAAAGAAGATAAATTCAGTATTTGTTGCAGAGTGAAGAAAGTGCAGGAAAGTACACTTTCACCAGTCTTTTATCATTGAGTCTGCTGTGCCTTGGCCTTAGCGTCATTCGTTCCTGTCCAGACAGTGATCAGTCTTCTTTTTGGATGATGTTAAATTCATCACTTCTTTTGTTCCTTGCAGACCATTAGGAATGGCTATAGAAATACAGTTTATAGTATTACTTACCCGTGCAATCCCTGCAATAAACTTATCTTCATGTACAAGGTGAACATCTTGACTTTGTGTTAGTGGCTAAATTATAATTTTGTTTTTTGAATTTTTCTCTAAATTTTTATTCAGTGACAGGCCCTTCAGGTTTCAAGGGAGAAGATGGTCCCTTAATGAAAATGAGTTGATTCTTTGTCTTCCTCAGATGGAAATTGTAATTGCCACTAACCAGTCTTGCACATACTTATTTTTCTAAACCATTCACAGTTACACTGGGAAAAGGATTACTGCAGCAACATTGTGTTCCCTAAGGTTGGGTTAGGGAGCTAGACTGCAGAGGAAGCCGAACAGGAAATCCAGCCCTAACTCTTGAGTTTCCCTTTCGTGACTGCTCCTTTCTTTTGTGTTTGTATCTGAGTCTTGAGAAAATATTAATCTCCTCTGTTAGGCCATGGCAGTGGGCAGATTTCAGTCAGATGTGGAACACATGGGGGAAAAAAATATGTGGGAAAAATTACAGTGGCAGAGTTTGTATTGCTAGATTTTGATACAGAAAATTTGAATATCAGTAGGTAGCAATTTATATAGTCTCTCTGGAAAGAAAAGTTAAATTTATTAATTTATCTCAGGTGTAATCACTGATTTCTCATTACTTCCTGGCATATTACACTCGCAGGGCTGAAACACTATCTGTTTTCTCTGAAAAGATTTTTTTTTTTTAATGGAAAAAACTCATGTGTATACCATATTAGGTGCCAGATGTGTATTATAGTACATGCATAATAGAACAGAATTTTAAACAGTGCCTTTCTTAAAATGATTTTGAAAACATTAGAGGTCCTTAATAAGTTAAATACTGGAGTTCAGTACTGCACAAGCTCTCTGAATCACTTTCTTGACTAGAGCTCAAGCAGAATGCTGATTATCAGAACTGCATGAGAAAAGGGATGCTTTTCAGTGTTAAAACGCAAGTTTAATCTCCTATCCCCATTTCAGTCTCCCATTTAAAATATGTTGACCTATCTTTAAGCACACCTGAGGAGTCACCTTCCAAAGCTATGATTCAATTGCATTGTAGCCAGGTCTGGTTTTTATGATACGATGTGCGTGTGCTTTTCCTCGCAGTTCTTTGTTCCTCCACTTTCCCACTAAATTTCTGTTTTATTTTGGCATTGATTGTGCAGTACTACTCAGACATGCTCATATGAGCCCACACAATGTGCGGTAGGTGCAGCAAATTGCACAATCAAGTCCATTAAATAGAATTGCACTTCCATAACAAAATGTGACAGCTGTCATTTAAAACTGATAATTCCTTTTCCCAACAAGCATATTTTATTCTGAGACAATATCAAATAAGATCTTCTTCCATCTAAAAAAATAGAAAAATAGAGACTATGATGGAGGTTATTTTAATCTAGTTTAATCACCTGAACAGGTAAAAGTCTTGGGTATGAATTGATTTTTTTTTTGTTTGGTGCCACAAAGGGAGGAAAGACAATTCCTAGCAACTGACCCACCCTTCTGTGGCATTAAATTTGAAAACTAAAACGGGTTTTAGAATTTTATTTTAATTATTCCATCTGGTTCATGCAGAAGCTCTTCTAGACTAAAAAGTCTGTGCAGTTTAGGCTTGAAGTTCTACATGACCATTTGTTCTGTGTTTGGATTATTGGGACATATGCCAGTACTGAGCTGTGCCTGATTATCTGCCAGAAAATCTAAGATAATCATAGGTAGAACACAGAAATTGAACTTTCCTCTGCATTTTTGCCTTTCCATATAGTCTGTAAATAAAGTGAATTCTGAAGCTTTGTACAGCAAAACTCATAGGCGGACTTCCAAGAATAGTTGGTGGCATTTTTATGCCTTCCTATGTCTTTTATGAATAACCATTATGAAATGCAGTTTATACTGATAATTGTGCATATGCTTATATGCTTTTATGTAAGGCAGCAGCCCAAAATTTGACTAGCAAAGTAAGTTTTTAGTAGTTAGATTGTGCAAAAGAAATTAATATAACTGGCAAGTTCAATGAGAATGAGAATAGTAGGCCAAAAGGATATACAGGTGCAACTTGCTAAAAGTGTAAAAACATTAACAGTACAACCTCTTCATACAGAAGCAGAAAACCTGTCAGAGGGTCTGTAGGATTGAAAAATATTTAAAGAGATCAGAAAGTAACAGAGAAGCTAATAAAATGTTAACATTGAAGGAGGCTATGGAAATTACAACACCAGGATCTATGAGACTCTTAAACTGAAGATTCTATAAGCTAAGTTTTGAAAGAGGTCCATAAAATAGGCAACAATATTTTGCCAACAGATAATAGAAGGGGATCTGTCGGATGTCTGTTAAATGGTGAGTGGCATAGAAAATTTTACTGAATACTGCCCATTCTTTTTATCCAGCAGTGTGTTTCACAGATCAAGTAAAGGTCCTAGGGAATGTGTTGCTACAACTTGTTTTGAACGTGTGCTCCTGGAGTGATTAGACAGATTAATGGAGGACAATGCTTCTAAGGGTTATAAATAAGGTCATCTAGGTGCGACCACTTGCTCATGAAGCTCCCAAAGTGCTGACTACTGGAAGCATACCCAGAGAAATGCCATTCTGTAACTGCCCCGAAATACCATTTCCATTGCCTGAGTATACGAAAAAAAGTTTTTCGTAGATTATACATAGAAGTGGCTCACAGTATCAGAGTTTGTACCCCTGGAAGCTAGGCCCTGATATGAAAATTGGAATATGAATTGACAAGTATTAGGAGAGAAATGTCCCAGTGACAGAATTTAAAGAACATTTAGCTTTGTTGGATAATAATTTATTTAATAATAAAACATCAACTGGCTGAGACTAGAAGAACCATTTTGGTGTGGTTTATTTTTAAGATATTCACTTCATACCGCTGCATATTTGTTCCTGTCACTCTCCTCAATATTAAATTTCATGTCTCTAAATAATGTGAGTTGGTTTTATTTTCCTCAGTCAGAGCCTTTAATGTTGATGTTATTGATTCATGTTAAAAAAAGGAAACAATGAAAGGCTTCTTCAGGATACTTGAAATCTGATCAATTTTTTTTTTGTTTTAAATTGGAAATACAATATACCTATTACTCTAGGATATGTGTCTCTAAGTGCAGGTGGTTGGAGCATACATAATAATTTCCTGTTTTATTTGAATGTACAGGCTCAACATCCATATCTTTTAAATGCTGAGGCCCTAAGGTTAAGTAAGATAATGTGGCAGTTTTGAAGTAGTAATTTGTGTTGCAAGTAAGGCAGTATTAAAGTTAAGTAAGTGTTTCACAACCGACATTATAATGCACATTGTTCAAATACTTCATATGATATTTGTAAGTACAGTTCTAGCACATCACAGGAGTTTTTGGAGCATGGTCTGAATTCCTATCACTTTGTCAAATATTAATTTTATCCTTCTGCATACGATTAACATGCACATAATTAATATGTGAGTGACAGTACAAGAGGAAGAAGGCAAACAAAAATTGATTTCTTAAGACACTGTCTTAGGACTGTTGGAGCATATTTCTACCTTTGTTTTGATTCAATTTTAATCACCAGGGGAAAGAACACTAAAAAAAAAAAGAGATCTTTATTATATGTCATATGGGTAATGAAATAGGGAGAAATAAATAGTCAATACAGAAATATTCATCTCTAAATTTCTGCTTTCACCGAGTCATAACCTTCTTATACTAATTTCTGTAAAGTAAAATGGGGGATGTGCTTATTTTCTACTCCAAAGTCGCTTCTTTTTTATACTGAAAGCATAAACAGAAATCCATAAAAATTTTGTGAGGGTGGAAAATGATATTTAGATTTCAGTTATTTTTTTGAATAACAGACTGAATGTACAGGTAGAACCAACAGTTACAAATGAGCAGAGGGAAGGGAAGAATGAGGAGTGCACAAGTGCCAAAATATGTGGCTGTTTCTGCCTGCCTGGGAGTACAAAGTAGACAGATAGGTTTTGGAAGTTGTTGTTGACTTTTGTTACTGCAGGTGCTGGCAGGGGCTTTGTAGAGTCCTGGTGCAAGTTCTGGCTGGTGCTATAGGAAGCGGTATGTATGTGTGTGTGAGGAGTTCACTGCCCACCAGGAACGGTCATCATTCTGAGGAGGGAAAACACTGCTTCTTGCTGAATTTAGGTGGCTTGAAAGTAAGGAGAAAGGGTGTCAAGGCAGTATCATACAAAAGAAAGGAGAATTTTGGAGAAAGAGCCCCTGAAGTTTCATATAATAAATTTTTAAGTGTCTAGCATTGGGACTTTACTTCTAGGCAAATGGGATTACATAATAGTATATATCTCCATAATTTTCATTTTTGAGTGAGGAGTATTATGCAAGAGCTGTTGTTTCATGCTTTGATTTTTCCTTCTAGTAGCCTATGTCTTGGTTCTCAGAGTCCCGCATTTCACAGACTGCTACTAAAGGTGACATATTTAATTCTAAAAACATCATAGTTTTAGAATGTTCAAAATATAATGTAAATGAAATAAATATGTCTTTCATTGTATCACAAAGATAGGGTGCATTTTATTGCATATTCCTGCTCATAAATTCCA
>NW_010103797.1:127918-135726 GCF_000699245.1 Pterocles gutturalis | reverse complement strand
ATTTTTTTTTAACTGCTTCCTTTATCTGTTTCCTCACAGCTACTCACCTTCTTTCATGCTGTTCTTTGTGCTTGTTTCATACTCCTCCTTTCTGTTAACTCCCCTCCTAAGAGTTGCTCTAGGTCCTCCCAAGCAATGACACAATCCCTGCTGGTGAAGTGTGCACTTAGTCTTGAAAGCTGGACACCCATGCTGCTTGCTTTGTTAATAGGCTTATAGGTTTTTATAATCATTTTAGTAATAATGAGGGATTTTAATTTTCCTTTAGAATACAACAGCCATAAATAATTAAAGGTTAAAGGAAGAAATTATTTTTAGACAGGTTCTTCATTGTGCAGGACCTAGAGTTCTTTATTCACATTAATTAATGACAGTATTAATACCTAAAAAGGAGTGTGCAGACTCTAGCACCCTATTCTGTTTTGGGTTCTAAAGTGATATCATCCAACTATTGCAAGAGGAACACAGAATTGAGTGACTAGGAGTCAATTCACCTTAAAGCATTCTCTTATTAAAGTTTTAATAAGAACATGATGTATTTGCACTAATGACTTCTATTTATATTAGAGATGACCAAACTGTGTAAATTAGGAAGTAAATGGATAAATGGAATAAATAACTCAGAGATACTGCATTTTGTTATGTACTTTATTCTTTAACTGAAAAAGGTATTTTAAATTAATTAAATAATTATAATGATAATTCACCAGAATGTTTTGGAGTACACCTTGTAAAAGAATGGAAATTTGAACAACAGGAGAGCAACCTTCCTCCGGCACAAAGTGGCAGGGCAAGGACCATTTTTTGATATTTGTGAGTTTCAGGATATGTGGATTACAAAATATGAAAAAAGAAGTCTCTTATCCTTAGAATTGTTTGGTTTTTTGCAATTTACATCTTCCTTCCCTCCAGTCAAATCTACCAAAATCTTCTCACCAAGCTATTATCTTTTTATTTCTGTTTTCATCACTTGAATTGACTATGACTCAGTTAGAACCACAGCCAGTGTTTGGACCTCAGAGGTGTTGGATACTTCAGCTTTATTTGCAGACTTATACCTCCATCCCCATTTTACCTTGTGCCAGAGAGATATTTCCCTCCCTGAAAAACGTTTAGCAAGACTGTCTACTAACAAAATGTACTTATATCTTGAACAATGCAACATCAATATATATGTATATCAGCCAATTCTATTCTCAGTAACACTGTTGGCATAACTGAGTGACTTTATTGAAGACAACAGAGGCAATCTACTGTTACTGAGAGCAGAATTTGACTTTTTTGTCTTGTGTTTTCATGACTTTGGACCTTTTCTTGAAAGTGTTTCCTATTGCATTGCCAAGTAACAAACAGAGGTACAGCTTATAACTGCTACCCTGGTTAACTTAGATTTTTAAAATTTTATTTTGCCAATGTATGTTTTGTATGGCAATGTGATGTGTTCTGACTTAATTTTTTAAACTTTGCATCTGTTTGTAGTTGACATAACTGTAGTAGCAGGAACCCAATATCAGACAGACTAGTTGTTCAGTTGAGTCCTTTGGCCAATTTAGGTTAATTTCTTTCCATTCTCCCGAAGCCTCTCCATTCACTGCAGTCTGGTATGTATTTTCACTAATTTCTATGTAGCGAGTTCCCTTTTTGAATACGACAATTTAACAGTATAATCAGCACCTGATTTCATAAGTTTGTTTCCATGAGTGAAGAGAATAATTCAGCAAACATTTGTAATTTTTTTCTAGAATAACTGCAGTTGCTTTCAAAGTGGTGTATTAGCCATGTATGTGCAAAATTCTGTTCACAAACCACGGATCTGAGCAATTGTTCTACAGAACAAATAATTTTTCCCTTCTATCTCCTGTTTTCACATTCTTTGCTCAGTTATTTTACTCTACCCCTTTTTTTTTTTTTTTTTTGCTAGAAGAGAAACTATAGTAATAGAATTACAACTGTCAGCTATGCATACATTGGCAAGAACAGTAAACTTTAAACTTCTTTCAAACTTCTCCTTCTGAGAGAAATAATGCATCTATGTCCCACAATGACATTTCAGCTTCTTACCATGTGGCTGACACAATGAGTCTTATCTAAGAATAAGAAAAGCTATAAAAAGCACTGGAGGGTTTTCTTTGTTTCGTGTTTGTGTTTTGAATAATAGGTGGCAAGACATGTTTGACATAAGACTGCAGAATGATTAGATGAAGGATTTGGCGTGCAGCTGCGCTGATGATATTTGGCAGCCTTATTGACACGTTGTATTGCCTCAGGCTAATGATTCTTGCAGTTCTTCAGTTATTTCTTGCAGTCTGTTTAGGGAGAAAGCACGCACGTAGACCTACTTTTGAGCTGGGTTTGTCTCCAGCCTCTGTCTCTCTCAACTTGCGGTTGAGAGCAAATGGCTGCGGCATTGACTAGTCTGCTTCTGGCAGCCAGGAGGAATACTTTCTCGCAGAGCCAAAGGCCCCTCATTGGCAGCCTGCCCAAGACTTAATAGATGTATTATTTACTAGGTGATCATTAGCTGCTTTTGCTTTTTCTGCATTTTGACTCAAGTCATCCAAGAATATGAGCTATCTGCCAGTTTTATTACAGTGCATCAACAGCTATTTCTGATACATGGCCAGGAATGCAGACTTATCAAATATTTGCCTATCCATGGTCTCAAATACTAAGGATACTTCCCTTTTTCCTCTTAGCTAATTATTTTATTTTTCCTTTCTGTGACTTCAGTTTTATTTCAACTGGACTAAGGTAATCTCTTTAACTGCCTTGCTTTTGCATAATATGATAACTTGTTACTTCTAACATATACTGAAATAATATTTCTGGTAACCATTATCTCGGAGAGGAGGAACACAAGAGCCCATGCAAGGCCTCTTTTTACTGCTTTGCATTAGAATAAGTTGTTGCTATGTCAAATATAATATTTCTATATAAGATAGCCAGATTTTAATTTCAATCAATCATTTTCCTTCACAATCATTCTCCAAATCTCATTGAAATTCAAATTAAATGAAACAACAAATTTGAGGTGTAATAAAGGTGTTGTTCTGCCAAGATACAGTTATTGAGATCATTGTCCTAAAGTACTTACAACATTTACAGAACAAATTCTAGTGCAGTCCATCAAAGGCATGACTTACCTAGAAGAGTTTCAGGAAGGTGTATTCCCTGCATCTCTATTCTACACCTTTCCGTTAGTGTAGCCTAACACAGCACGTGCTACCGCTTCATAATGTGGTTATGGTCAGGCCCCCATCCTGGTCATCTGGACACAACAAAAATAATGCTGAAGTAATATTTAAAAGAGTAATTGTAATGGATAATTTGTTTAATGGGTTATTAATTACTTTTTACAGTTAACTTTTCTGTCTGACATACCTTGTCCACATGAATTCTATGATCCAGATACTGTCCTTACTACTTGTGATCCTTACTGGGTAGGAAATAAGCCTGTGTTTGCATTTATGATGATACCTGTGGCTATGCTGATCACGAGGCCATTACTGAACCACAGAGAGCACTCTTAAAATAGTTGTCTTATGCCATGAGGCACATGCATATGACATGTTCAATAGAAATCACAACAACTTGAAAAACTGCTATTGCTGGAAGATATGCAACTGCTCCCGAGGTAAGCTTGTGTCATTAGATATATAATTCATATTAAACATCTCATCATTGCTGTTCTATAAAATGGTTTTTACTCAGGGGTTACAAATAAAAATGTCAGCCTTGCAGGAGTTTGAAGATTTTTCATTCCCTTAACTTTGCACCACTTAAACTAAATGTTTGGTCTGATGTCCTGACTTTATGAGCAATTTTGAGGCTGTTTGGTTTAATCTGAATTTTAGAAAGGCAGCTGTGCACTGTTGTGTGACAGTTCTCCCTGAGCTTTCCTGTCTCCTTGAAATGTGGTGATCTCTAATGTCTGTAACTCTGCAGTCGTCTGCGACTGAATCTTTACCTGTCCCTCTTCAATGACATGTGGGTTATCATTTAGCTTGGGAATAATTACATTGGGGGTAATTGTGTTTTCCTGCATGTAACAGGAAGATTCTCTTACAGAATTTTTGGAGGCTCAGAATTTTTCCATAACTTCTTGAGATGAATTCAAGCAAAGTTGGATGGCTTAAAATCAATACTTCAAAATATAAAATTATCTTTCAGAAACATTTCAAATCCAGGGTTCAAGATATGAATTTATCTGTAAAGTAACCTTAGGGATTCTTTTTTTAGGGGAATAGATTTTGTTATAAGTGTCTTCCAGAGAGGAATTAAAAGGATGAAAATCATAAGTTTTATACATCTGCTTTTAGCATATTAAAACAAAGAAAAATTTTTCCTTGCTTTGTGGTTGTAGAGAAGTTAACATTTGAGAGCTGAGACTCTTAACTGTGTACTAACAGTGCTGGCATTTGAGGGTCTTGGAAACCTAGTGTGGCTTCGAGATTCAAACAGTTTTAGCTGGAACCAGAAACACTTTGTGTATAGCAATCATGCTAGAGCTAGTTTGCCCATTTCTAACAAATGACAACAATGTGAAGACTAATGCTGTCCACTGGTCAGCTCTTGGAAAACAGTTATAACAAAAAGCATTTTTCTTCTTCCTGACTATTGCCTGGAAGAGTGAGAGGACTGAAAGAGAGCCTCTGTTACCCTTCCTCCTTTCTAATAATGAAGGAAGGAAGTAGAAGTTGGACAGAAATAGGAATTGGAGAGCTTTATTGAGCTTTATAGCTCTATCGAGAAATAGAGATGATGAACTTTGAGTGAAGTTGCTTCTCCTCTCTCCTTTTGTTTATGGACTGGGGATTGTGAGAGCACAGCTTAAGTTTCCAATGCCCTTTTATTGATTCATTTACACACCAGAGACACATATATTATCTACAGGTGTGACCATTTCAGTAACTGTACCAGGATAGAGAATCTGGTCCTGCTATGCGTGCTTTGAAGTCATCTCTTATGAAAATGTTTTTCCCTGATGAGAAAACCTGTTCATTCATCAACAAATACTATCAAGTGTAACAAATAAACTAGATTTTTCAAGTTTTCCAGCACTTGTGTACGGTTTATCTTACAGCAAAATTATTAAATTCAGTCATTTATAAAGAAACCAAAAGTGGAGATATCTCATACAAAACAAGTAATGTGCATATAACTGAGTATTATACCTACTTGAAAGAGCAGTCTGTGGTTTTTTTTTTATTTTTTGTTATAGATACCTTCACTTGTTCGCTCAGAAGTATCTGACAATACACCCTACAAACACTGAAATGTCAAATATTTGACACACTGCTACCGGCCTTTTAGACACCGTTATTAGCTGCTGCTAAATAAGTTCAGTTTTGCAGATTGGATGTTTGCTTCCCTCCCCTCCAGCAGAACTCGATCTTAATAAATGAGGTCAATAGCTGAAGAGTGAGAAACACTTTCTTTCCATTATGCTGTTTTCTTATTGTAACCAGTCACTGAAAAGATGTAATGAACTAAGTGTGTATGAACAACAAGCCTCACCTTTATTTGGTATTTGTTGGCTTAAGCCAAAGTTGTATTTCATCTGACGTATTTTACTGAAGGCAAAGGGAAATGTGTTTGTCAATATTGATTTTATTTGAGGTTTAAAACATGTTTTAAATTCCCTAACACAAATATGATATTCAATAGTTTAAACTTAACTTGCCTCACAACTTTTTAAAGATATCTGAAATTTTTTTTACTTCAATCAAAAGGTTTCCATGGTTCCCATATTTTCCAGATTTAAGATTTCTCTTTGTATTATAACCTTGCCCCCAGTTAAATAGTAAAGACCGGGAAGTATCTGCTGCAGTGCATTTTGTCACTTTTATAGCTGTATAGCTAATTTTAACATGCAAAGAAAACTTAGATTACTTTTTCCACATCATTTATCTCTCAAACTGCAAAGAAACGGTGCATAATCTTAAGTGCCTCATAAAATTAAAAAAAAACAAACACAAAACAGAAAAAATGCTAAAATAAGATGTAACAAATGCAAACTAAAAATCCGTTTCCTAATCAGAAATGAACTTTTTGCTCAAATGACATTTCTTAGAATCCGTTATATTAAAGGATTAAAACCCTGCCTCAGTTTCTTTCTCCTTTGATTGAAAACTGAGTTAGTGGCAGCACCCTTGCCATGAACTTTCTTTTTGCTAGCAGTCAGTCTGCTTTGAGGAATTAGATGTAAGATTAATTAGATTTAAAGTAAAGAAACCATCTAGAGTAATACATTCACAGAGCAGAAGCCTGCCACATTATAGAACAGATTAATTTAGCCAATTTTACTTTATTTGGTAGAAAAAAAACCTCTTCTCAGTACATTATTTGGAATAAATTTGTTTCAGCATTTGAAGAAATGAGAATTGTTATTTGAAGAAATAGGAATTATTCCATCTCAAATCTTGAGAAGGTATAACTCAATTAAAATAAATTTCTTCTGTAACAGGATTACCTAGGGACTGAAATTTAATCTCTATAATTATTTTCATTTCTAATATCCCTTCTTGTACTATTTAACATGTGAAGTGGCATGTACTGTTGGATATTTTTTTAACACTAACTAAAAAAATTTATACTTTGATTTGCTCTGACTGTAGTATGTCATTAAATGAGTTTAGAATATTTAAACTTAGAAATTATCATTCAAATGCTAGCTTTAAATACGCAGATGAATATGAAATCCCACTGAACAGAATTAAGTCCTTTTAATACAACAGAAAATATTAGTTAACTTGAAATTAATGATCTGAACCGATCATAAGATATTGACCAAACTGAGAAGAGAGAGGGTTTTTTCTTCCATTGAAAGATGGATGTGCCAGGGCCACTGTAATTATAGGTTGAAATTAAGCTGTGCTGAGATTTGAAACTACATGTTCTTTGTTAAGACTAAGTGTGAAGAACTTCTGTGGAAATAGTTTGTATAAACTCTAATGTACTTTGACAACAGCAGAAGCTTTAAAAACTGACTGCTACGCTGGCAGGAGTAAAAACCTCCCAGATGTGTGTGTTCCACAACAAAGTCCTGTATTGTTGGTGTTTTGACCAGTTATTTTTTTTTAATTATTTTGCATATTCAATTAAGATAAACGCTCTTAATTTAAAATCTTCAGTCAATTGTGTGCTATGATCCTTCAGAGCACCGTGTGTGGTGTTACTCACAAATACTTTCCTGCACTTCCACACTGAAATTATTGGTAATTTCTGGTTTTGTATTTCTTTTATGGGACAAAAAAGAGCATTACAAACATGCTTTTTAAGAGATTAATGCTTTTACTCAATAATGGCCGTATCCTCATGAGTCCTCAGTAGCTACGACAGAAGAAAGGAAAAGTCTGAGGTTTGTTTGCTGTGTGAAGCTGCATAATTATTGTGTGACTAATGGGCAGAATTGTGCTCAGTAGGACTCATTTCACAAAAATTGGACTTTCATACAGTTTATTTACTCAAACTGAGTTAACTTGCCCTGGCTTAATATTTGTCTGAAAAGCTATTATTTCTTCTCTTAGTGCTGCAAGTTACTATATTACAGTTGATACAACATGTGCTTTATGTATTTTTATGGTGTCAGTGAACATTATGAAAAGTTATCTGGAAAGATTTTAAACCTAGAGGCTTCTGCCTGAGGGACTTTAGGAAGACTACTGATGGCACTATCTTTGGAAGGTCATTAAGAGGATTTCAAGGATTAAACCCCCTCTTTTTGTCTGGGTGGAGATTAGCAGAGGAACCTGCACCAGTGGGCATTTGGTGTAATCGAACCTGTCTGTGGCGTTCCCTTTGTGTCG
>NW_010103797.1:109078-127887 GCF_000699245.1 Pterocles gutturalis | reverse complement strand
GGCAGTTGGACAAAAGGCAGCTTACCGCCGAGCCTGCCTTGGCCATACTCTGCCGCACCCGGCGAGAACAGGCTGCGTACAGGCAAGGCTAATGTATTCTGAGAAAAAAAAGGGGACTTGGGGACAAAAGTATAAGGTCAAGCAAGAGGCAAAAGAAGCCACTGTTATATGCAGATATTGAAGTCAAAGTTTGTAAGGACAGACAGAGGATATATATATATATATATAGATTAAAAATAGCAATGGTTTAGTTAATTTTCATCAAATGCCATTCTCATTTATAGCTTTCCCATTTTGCAAATCTAGATTTCAGGTAAACAGGACAGTATATGTTACAATTACTTGAACAGTGCAGGAGAAACTATAGAAGTAAATGAGATACTCTAGTTCTGGTTATTGACTGAAATTCATTTCCTCATGTTAACAACATCTGTGATGGTTGGGAAGAGGGAGAAAGTTTGCCAAATCAGGAGTTTCATAAAGGAAATTACTGAGGGAAATGGTAGAAAGTAACGGAAAGGTCTTTAAAAACAGAGTAATCTGGAAATAAAAATGTCAGCTAGGATACTGAACACAAATGGCTGAACATGGCTGTAGAATAACACAATGGTTTACATTGGAAGGGACCTTTAAAGATCATCTAGTTCCAACCCCCTTGCTTTGGGCAGAGACATCTTACACTAGATCATGTTGTTCATCTCCAGTGGTGATCTCCAGTGGTGGGGGTTAAACAGATCAAGGGTCAGGCTGTTTAGGATGCTCTGCAGTAGCCTGTACTCCTGGAGACATGTGTTGGAGGTGGTCTTTTGGTTCTGCTTGTGATCTGTGGCTATTGTTGAACATATCTTTTACAGAGAAAAGGAGAGGAACCTTTTCCTTACAGGGTAGTCTTCCCAAAGTGTAGCTGTACGCAGTTTTTCCAGAAAAGTCTATTTTAGAAAAAATGTTGAGTATCTCAAGTTTTTCACTGATACAAGTTAGTCTGAAATATTCCCTCCTTCAGTCTGTCATCCCCCTACAAACTGAGCTGAAACAGTTTAATTTTTTTTTTTAAGTCCTAATAAAATGTTTCCTTTTGGAATTTCTAGATGAAATCTCAGTCATCTTTTTGTTTTCAGGTTTTTAAAATTCATGATGTTCACTGTGAATTTAATATGGAGGGTCCTCCAGACTTCAGTATTTTTTTCCACAAGGGACTCTGGCATATCTAGATTACTGGGACAGTGATGTAACTGTCAACATATGTTGACTCCTTTGTCAACATAATTTACATGTCTGCTGCTGCTGAAACTTTATCTAAAGCTTAGACACATCCTTAAAAGGACAAAATTTTAAATGGAGTATAGCTTCATTTTCTTGCTTAAACTGGAACAGAGAAATTGTGGTACTGGCCATTCTGCTGAAGGTTACATTGTGGAGTCTGGAGAACTGTAGGCACTGATGTAAATACAATAGGTATTGGAGGATATGGTCTATCATCTTCTCTTTTTAGACTGTCCAGAACAGATCAGCCTGGGTGCTGATGGTGTATTCTGATGTGGAAGGAAAACTTCAGCAAATTTAATGTGGAATTCTATAGACTTGGTGACTGTGGAAGAAATTCTTAATTATCTTCAACCTAGCATTGTTTTTTTAAATGTATTGTAAACTCCCCCTCACTTTGAGAAAACTATTGTGTGAAAATACTGATAACCTAACTGATACTGGTAATGGTACTGATAATACTTAACACTATTACAAATAAATTCAGCTATTTCTAGAATAAATGTGTTTTTTACATGAGTCTTCTCTCTATACGTGCAGTTTCAGCTCATAATGCAACAATCAAAGTTACTGTGAAATGCTATCAAAGGTGACGGATCTATTCACATGATTTTCTAATTGAAATCAATATAGTCTTTTTGTATGCTCTGTTGGTAATGTTCAGTGAAAAATATCCCCAGCCTTGGGTTGGACAAGTAAATAACTGAAGATACTCAACCATTCCTCATCTAAGAGTATGAGTTTTTCTTTATTTGCTTAAGACTAAAATCTATCAGCTAAACAATCATTCCAAACAAATGCTGTTTATTCATTTTCTCTTATTTTTTCTACTGTTTCCTGATATGTATTTATAAGAATCTGTACTACTATCAAAAAAATCTCATAATCTTTCAAACTGGTGAGAATGGAAAAATTCTTAGGGGTAGAAAAAAGCTTCTGTAACAGAAATAACGTTTGTTTCATTTTGGAATTTGGCATCCAAATTCACTGCCATCATATTCCTGTCCTATACGTTTCAATAAAAGTGTATTTGATATAAAACGTGAAATCTGTTAATTGGTATTTTCACAGTCAGACCTTGCCATTTTTGATAATAGTGAACTTTTTGATCTGCTTTCTGTTCATCTCTAATTTAAGATGGATAAAGATATTAAAGTGTGAATATTTCTTCTTCACATATCACTTTTTAAAAATTCTATATAAAAGAATATTTAACAATTGCTTATTGAGAAAGCTTTCAATGAAACATAGGAACATTGAACTTTAAAGTGTAAGGGAAGTATTGTTTCATCTGTACCAGTCCTGTATTATTGCAGGTAGCTTTATCTTGTAGAGGCGGTAAGTTTTTAAATTTCATCTTAAAACTGGTTAGATTTTTTATCAACAATCCTTCCAGAACTTGACTTATTTGAAAATTAGGACTTCTGAAAACTTTATTATGAACTGTTTAAATTAATACATTCTTAAGTAGTTCTTGATAGTGACTTCTGTGGTGTACTCATGAACAGAATTATGGAAAAGGTTAGGTTCCTCTGGAGATCCGTACACCAGCTTCCTGCCCAAAATGGGACTAACTTAAAAGTTGGGTCAAGTTGCTCAGGGCTTTGTCCCACAGAGTTTTGAAGACATCCAAAGATGAATGTCTACAATCATAACCTGTACTAATGCTTTAGTACTCTCATTTTTGGAGAATTTTTTTGTATATCTGGTTGAAATTTCCTTTAGTGGCGCAACCTGTGATGTTTGTATCTTGTCCTTACATTGTGTATGTCGAAAAAAGAGCTTGGCTCTTCTTCCATAGAGTTTTGAAGACATCTTGGTGGGGATTTCAGGCAGAATTGATGGAGGACTTTTGTTTTAAAATAGCGATGATACTTTAACAAGCAGCCTAGAAAATATAATGAGTTTTAGAACAACCCTAGTCTGGTTTTCTAAGGCTTTGTAATTTTTGTATTGAATGGAAATAAAGTAGTCTCAATGGAATTAGTCTTACTTTAGCCATCTTAGATTTGCTTTTTCTTTTCCCATGTAAAAGATAAAAACATCTTTAAAGGAAATAAATACTAGAAAAGCAAAGGTCTTTGATACTGTAGAATTGCACCAAAATGCCTGCTAGAAGAATGAAAGAATTTAAGGCATAATTGAAAAATAAAAAGGAAAGACACTTTCCATAGAATAGTTAGGAAATAATGTTCATGGCTTTGGAGTATATGAAGCAATAGACGGCTTTCATGGGTGATTAAATGCTGAAACGAAGCTAAGATGTTTGATCACCGTGCAAGTAATTTATTTCAACACTATGAAACATGATTCCTATTATAAGACAAGATAAAAGAAGATACAACAATATTTTTCTTCTCTTGTGAAGGTTGGTTAGAACAATTAATAATGGGGAGACCAGATGGCTCAAGGGGCAGGCAGTGGGCTCAAGACTGTTCTTTTAAATGTGGAACGTATCAATAGTAAATAACCATTAGTATCATCTGTTTTTCTACCATATGCAAAGTCAGTCATTTTTATCAGTCCATTTCTCATGGAAAATGTTTGCAGCCTCAAAAGTCACCATCGTGGTTGACACATTCAGCAAAAAGACTAAAGAATACATTGACAGTGTCAACTGGGAGTGAAGTAAATGAATTTATAAACTCAGATTTGTGGAATTAGGTGTGCACAGTTGCCCACATATATTTGCAGACTAACAGACCATGTGTAAACACAGATGTATTCCAGGCTTCAGTTCATCTCACTTAAAAATTTTGGCTCATGTCCTGTTTTCTTTTTGGGGATTTAACTGTTTGAAAGTACTCTTTTATACAACTGAGTGGCCAAATACCTGAGTAGTGAAATACAATAAAAACCGTGAAACGTCAGCACCATAAACCACGTCGTTTAAGATTGACAGAAAGATATACATCTTTATGAGGAAACCTATCTGAGGGTTTATAAATCAAAAAGTAAAAAGCTTAAAATTAAAATTCCAAACCCTTTAGTCATTATAGATGCTGACAATAATTTAATAAATATTTTAATACTGTATATTTTACACAATTTCTATTACTAAAGAACTCCTATGTTGCACTTTCCAGATTATAGGAATTTCTCCCATGTAAGCAATCAGGACTGTGTGCGGAATCTTAATGGGCAATTTTGTACACACTCATGTTACTACCCTGTACTGTTAATTATTCTGACATATTTGCATAAATAAATATCTCTAGTCAGTAGAAATGTTCTTTTACAGGAAAATGTATTAGAAGGACTAACAGATTTCCTCCACCTAATACTTCCATGGAGGAAAGAAACAATTTTTCTTGCTTTTGTCCCATTTATTGTCTTGTAGTTTGCTCTTATTTTAAATGTGAAATTTCTTTATGCCTCCTCTACTTGCACTTATTTGCAGACATCCCAAGGTTATAAATATCGTGTGTTGTGTTTATTGCTGTGACTTTTCTTATGTGTTGTGAAAACCATACTTTTTTTAAAAAAAGGGGAATTTTCTTCAAAGCAACAAGCTTTGACACCGACAATAAATAGCATTTAACTGATTCTTTAGTCCGGAATTTAGTTGATTCCTTATCCCAGAAACCCTTTTATTCTGCAGATTAGATGTCTCATTGTAAGGGGAAAGACAAATTTTGCTTAACGCATAGGTCTGTATTTGGAGTAACTTCTACTTTGTCCGTTTACGCTATCCTGATAAGTATCAGAGCCCAAACTGTTGGAAACCATTCCTCACTTCTCATCTATTCCAAAACTTAAAGAGTTGCTTAAAACTGACAATGCAGATAATAAAGCTATGGGTGTTACACATGAGTCATAGAGTGAAAGTCTTTGAGGTGGAATACAGACTGCTTCTGTGTGCAAGATCCAACCTGTCCTCAAACACCTAAAAAGTAAATGTGATAAAGGCAATAAAGCAGATAAGCAGAAAAAAATAGAAAAAAAAAATCCCAACAATGTCTGCCTCTCAAAATCTATTCTATTCCTCTATAAAATTCCAAATGTAAACAAACATGTGGCTCAGTCTTAACCTTGGCAGGCCAGAGAGATTTATTTTGTGCCTTCTCAGGCATACTTCGTGATTTTAGTTGTGTTTTCAATGTATTGTATATGTCTTAATTTTCTGTCATCCCTGGCCTTGACAATTTATCTGTACATTGTGTAGCAATGACAGATTCTCTTGTTAGATGACTGCAGGATTTTACCACATTACATCTCAGCAATTTAATTTTTTTATTTTTCTGGATTAAATGACATCCAAGTGAAAGATGTTGGAGTAGTGAATGTAGGCTTACCTATACAGTATGCAGCAGTATTGATAAATTTTGGGAGTGTGCTTCTACTACCATTTTTTAAATTGTGTAACTCTGGCATTCATCAAGAGGGAATGTACAAAGCACTACCTCTGTAATACTTATGAAATATTAAACAAAAAGAACCACATGAAAATATTCAAAATACTTGCAATAAGTCTACTGAAAGGTTTAAAACCATCTTTAATCCAGCTCTCACTTTTCCTGAAGTCTGAGATGAAAGTAGAAGGGGTGGTTTTCTAGATTCAGTTCACACAGCAATGTATTTCTAGCTAAAGTATTTTTCAGTGCAGCTAGTTATTGTAGGCAGGTTAATTTGTAGGCAATTGGTCATTGATTGGGAAGGTATACTTACATCCCCCCCACAGAGGTGTCTCATTTGCACAAAAACCTTAGGAAGAGCATTGAGCCACTTAGACACTTAAACTAGTTGCCTCAAGTCCAAAATTTCACAGAGTCCTGAAGAAGCAGAGAAGATACTGTAGAAGAAGGGAATCGTCATTGGCAAGTATTGGTGGGGATGAGCAAAACTATAGACTGTATGTAGCACTTGACAGCTTGGTTGTGTTGTGTTTGCAGTCACCTGGTACTAATTTCTACTGAGAATCTTAGCACTGCAAGAGTGTAGCATCGCCACATGCAGTGCATGGCTTTCAGTGAAGCAGTCAGCCCCGTAACAGTTTTGCAGCAATTCTGATTTAGCCAGATTGAGGTCTAGTGTTCAGGTTCCTGTGGTGGTTTAGTATCTCAGCTAGTTTTAGTGCTCAAGGACATCTCAGCTTTCAATTCTTCCCTGTAGCCTCTAAACAAAGATGACATTCGTACTTGGGGAGTTCTGACATTCAGATTTATTATTAAATTCTAATTGGAAATGACTATTTCTAAAGAAAAAGTAAAATCCACAAAAGAAATAAGTAAAGAAGATAATAGTGTGGTACTCGGATGGTTTAATTAATGTTAGGCTAACTTTAGGATGTCATAAATGTCATTTTCTATTGGCTACATTCAGGCAGAGATGGAATTTTAGCCCACAGCGATGTGTGGTCGGTGGGTGTGCAGAGCACTAAGACTGTTCTGCCCGAGGATCATACTGCAGTACTCCAGTGTGCCTTCTTCTTTTCCCAGCACCCTGTGGCTCAATAGACATTTTATTTCCTTCCTTTTCTACTCTTGCTGTTTCCCAGTAGTTGCTCATGGGTAGTGCAGAGGCTGACAGATAGACATGCAAAAATTTTGAGTACCTCATCCTGACATAAGTAGGTAAGTTTAATTATGATATCTACGTTTGCTGGTGTTTGGTTCTTTTTTTTGTCTTACAGAGCTCTTTGCATATATTTGGTACATAATAGAAATACTTATCACTGTTGCAGCATTTACAATTTTCACAGCACTGTACAAACACTGTCTAGTTTATCCTGTCTATCTCCTACAATGCACATATTGAAGTGGCAGTTCACATGAAAGCCTGGGTCCTCAGGGCCTTCCCTGCTTTGCCACTTGCCCTCAGAGACCTATATTTACCACAATCCCACACAAATCCAGTGCTTCTTATCTTTTTAAAAAATGCTGAGACAGACAACTGAGATCATGCACAAATATTCTTATTTTCCCATCTTTATCCTGCTGTTTTACATGCTCTACAATATGCTTTTTCTCCAGTCTCTCCATTTCTGATGTATCTTCCCACATGAAACCCAGACCTAGTCTCTAATATTGCTAGTTGGTATTGCACTAGTCAAAATTGCCCTAACCTGGATTAGTCTTTGCATTAACTCTAAACTTTGAGTTAGTGCAAAAATCTGCGCACTATTTCTTCTGGTGCAGTATTGCCTGCAAGATGTGGGGACGATGACAAGGCATTCCATTTTTTTTTCGAGATGAAGGCAAGCTGCCATAAGAATCTCTGTGGATCGATAAAGCACAATTTATGTAAATTGCAACAGCTGTCTCCCTTAAATTAAACAAATGGATCTGGTCCAGCACTCAGTACTTTAGTGGCCCTTTCCATTCTGGGTGTACAGAAAGTTTCTGTGAGCAACCGAGAACTATACTCGTGCTTCACCTTGGGACTGTCAAGTTAAAAAGTGCAATTGCCTGTTTTTTTCTCATTATCTGTGGCTTAGGTCAGAAAGTACCTTCCACGGTATCATTTGGATTAATTCATTCACATTTTCCTGTGCTGTTTTGCCATGTTATCCATAAAAGCAGGGCTCCAAACACCAGAAAAGATAATACAATATGCATGTTATTTCACTTCCATTACTGTTAGGGACAGTCCTAGACAGTCACATCGTATTTGCAGCTCTTATTCATATGTTCAGTTAGAAATTTCATCTTTGATTTTAAGATAGTCATATTTTCATGAAAGTGCTCACAACTTCACTTCCATCTTTGTTCAGGAAAATTATTTATTATACTGCTGTTGGAATAGGAATTTTTG
This sequence comes from Pterocles gutturalis, assembly GCF_000699245.1. Taxonomy (NCBI): domain Eukaryota; kingdom Metazoa; phylum Chordata; class Aves; order Pterocliformes; family Pteroclidae; genus Pterocles; species Pterocles gutturalis. The sequence goes on along the minus strand of NW_010103797.1, from coordinate 119,871 downwards.
GAATAGCACTGGAAACCTGACAGCTAACAAACAGTCAAGCTTTGAGGTATTCAGTCATTTTACGTAATATGCTGAGGTAAATTTATGTAGATTTTCTTGCAAATTGTAGTAGTTTTCCAATTATTTTTCTCCCCAGCTAAGAATGTTTCAGAAAAAGATTTTAAAATTTTTACAAAATTTAATGTTAGAAGAGAAAAAATTTAAAGCCTTATTTTACCTTACCTTTTCTTATATAAATAACTAGAATATAAAGAAGAATGTTTGTGGTATGACTGGAGAAAACTTGAAAATGTTAAGTCTGATACTTAAATGCCAGGTGCCTTAAAGCTCTCCAGTCTTTCAGAAATTAATGAGAAGTAAGAATATTCATCTTCCTGAGGAGGGATGACCTTCTAAGGACAGGTTGGTGAAAGGGGGAGAAATTAGGTTGTTTGCTTTGTTTTTGTTCTTAGCACATCATGCTGCAATGTTTTGTTTCCCCAAAGTGAAGAAGAGTAGGTTAGATCACTACCAACATGAAAGCTCAGTAAAAACATGAAGGCACAGAATGGTAGCTATTCTTCATTCTGATTTGGTAGAGAATTTTTAGTATGTGTTTAGCGTGTATTTGCTAAACATGAATTAAAGAATAAAGCAAAGTTCTTTTTTTCTGGTGGATGTTGAGCTACCGATGCAGGTGATATACTTCTTTGAATTTGTCTTCTCTTTTATGAATATGTATACCATTTGGAATAAAAGTGATTGTAGATTTTTCCACCAAGTGGATAGAACTGATTATGTTTTATTTTTAATTCACTAGTTATAGTGAAGATCTTTGTTTTCTGCAGTCAGGCGCCGGAAGGAGTGTGGCTTAGTGAATACAGGAGTGGACTGATTTGGTTCAGCTGCTGGACTGTGGCTTTGTCTTGGAAAATCATGTTATTTCAGACACAATTTATCTGCTTCTGTTTTGTGAAGTGTTCTGCCCTCTCTTGTTGAAAGCAATGGATATAGACTAAGCTGTGAATCATGACTTCCAAAGAAAGATTTGTCAAATTCAAAAATTTCCAAAGAAGACTAAGACAAAACATACTAATAGCCTTCACGGGTTGGCAAATACAGTGTCAGAATTTGTGATTTCTCTGCCTAAGTATGAATTGCTTTTATCATTTGATGGCTGACAAATACAATTAATATTTTGTGGAAACACAAATCAACTCCAGCCCATTTTGTAGCACAAACCATTCCTGAAATCTGAACTCCATCTGCATCAAAGCAGCCTATGCCGTCTGCAGCATCAACAGATTGGCTCTCTCACTTTCTGAAATAGAAGTAACAAACCAGTCTTCTTTTAACTGTGGCTAATGAGGGTTGCTCACTGCTACTGTACTCCTAAGGTCATGACAAAGACCTAGAACAAGGTAAGCCTCTCCGTTCCAGGCTCCAGGCCTTTCCGAGGTTGGATTCGAACCTCTCTCTCTTTTCCTTTTCTTTTTTCTCTAGTGACATGTTTCTGTATCAGATTGCATCTAATGATGCTCTTTATAGTCAACCAGTATTTAGTTTACCAGATCTTATACATGAGGTCATTCTTGGAGTCCCTTTGAACAGTTATGCACTCATCACTGTTAATTCATGGGTTTCAGATACTAAAGAGACTAAGAATATATGTAAAGCTGACCTTACAGTCTTGAGCTGGCACACCTCAACTTGAAAATCTCTGCACTGTCTCCTAGTAACAGCTTGTTCTGAGCTCAGAAGACTTGCTGAATTCAGGATCTGAGATAAACCTTTCTCCTAGCCCATTCTTTCTTGTCCCGTACGGGCAAGATCCTGTAATTAGAAATGCCTTGAGAAGCAAGAATGAGTTTGCTTCTCCTTCCTGAGGCAGACCATTCCTAGGAATCAATGTGGATGTTTTCCTGTAGATATCAGTAAAGACATAGATGAGGAGGGATGACTCGTGTCTAGGCCTGAGTGAGGGTGACCTTCAAAGTCAATCTTGTATGACCCTGTAGACATATATTAAAATAGCTAGGGAATATGTTACAGAGCATGAAAAGCTTAATATGTCTTGAAAAGAACCTTCAGAAATGCAACAACATAGGACAAAGGGAAGATAGGAATCACATAAGTCACAAAATCCAGGGCTCTGCTATCTCAGGAAATGTCATAAAAGCCCTTTCAGTTTAAACTCCATCTTAAAATAAACTGGGATTTTTCAAATAATTACTTAGGGTGTATTACTTTTTTTCTATCAGAACAAAATCATGTGAATAATGAAGTAGAAATATGTGGAAATATTATTAAAACTAACAGTAAAATTGCATTTATGTTTAATATAAAAATAGGTAGCCAACAAAGAGAAAAACACTGATTATTCTTATACAATCTTAAATAGTTATTAATGTACTGAACCTTTTAATAAAGAACTAGGTTATTTTTAGAGCTAACTCAAAGTAACAAAACCTCTTTAACAAATTGTCCTTAGGAGATTGTTAGAGTTTTAATCGGTTTCTTGTACTTAAACTCATTTTCCCAGCATGATGTACACTATCTGTGGGAGCTTTTCATAAGAAATTCACACTATGATTACGGCACCAGCTATTTCAAGTAAAAACATTGTGAAATGTTACTATTGTTTGGGCAGTTGGAACTGAAATGATTGAGTGAAGGATGATAGTTATGCTGCAGGCTAATTACATGGCTAATGTCTTTGCTTTACATATCAATAGATGCTTCTAGAGATGAGCAATAACTGAGGCTCCATTATCAATCCAATACAATGCACTTAAATTAGCCACCATTTATGAATACTATTAAAATAAGAGCTGGCTAGTGCTTAGTGATGTTGCACTTGACATGTTTTTTGTTGTCAGTCTGTAGATGCTGCATATGGTGTACTAGGGAGTTTTGACATAGCCGGAGAAGATATTTTGCTGTTAACTACATATTGATTAAAATCACAGAATTTTTCAGTAAAGTATGAGATCAAAAACAATGGGGAAAAAAAAAAGCATTACAGCTGAATGTTAGTTTTGCAAATGCAGTAAACTAACTAGCAAGGTGTTACGTCGGTGAGAGGTTTCACAGCCAAATGATGAAGCTCCTTGGAGCAAGGCTAATGGGTGCTCCATTTCAATTTTTTGGTATGGAAGATCATAAGGTGGCCAAATTTTCAGCTTTAAAGTCAAAATGAGAGAGATCATCCAATGTCTGAAAGTGCTTGCCGTAAGTTTTCATAGCTACTTAAGGAGTTATTTTACTTGAGTGAAAGACTTAACACAGATTTTATGTTAAGCAAGCTACTGTCTCTTTGGCATCGCCACTGATTTCAGTGTGTGTGGGAAAAATGCACAGGAGTGTCATACAGGCAGCACATGGATTGAAAAGAATTAGGTTTTGCTGACAATATGCCTTTTCTAAGTGGCAGCTTAACTGTTTAAAAGGAAAGATTAAAAAGGTGGGATTAATTATTAATTCCTATTAATCACAGAGTTCTTGTTAGGCTGTTGTTCCTGCTCCCAATTCTCTGCACTCAGACAGCCCAGTGGTTATCATATGGGATACTTCACATTTTTTGGCAGTAATGTTGAAACCAGTGTTGATATCCAGAACTGATTAATATCTGGTGACAGGTTTTTTCACCTACTTACACAACATCTAGTCTCCGATAGTATAAAATTTATAGACCAAACTATCAATCTTCAATACAAATACAATTTTTGCTGTGCTGTATAGCTGTGTAAGCTAGAAAAAAACCACAAACTGTACAGTCAAATTTCAAAATGCTTTCTAAAGCAAATGCTTAGGAAAGTATCCAATTAATTCAAATCAATTTATAGCAAATGCTGGAATTCATTAGACTTCAACTCTTTGCCTTAAAAATAAACAAAAAGATGATGGAAGATTCTCAGATGTGTTTGAAGAATGATGCCTGAGTGTTTCCCTTGCTGCCTATGACATTGGGTGGAAAAAGGAGCATGTAAGAAAAAACAATCAAAATAATTGCTCCATGGAACTGCACAAAACAAGGAAAAGTGTACAGGGTGAGGATACACAAATGACAGACAAGTGTTGTGAACCTTTTCTTAAGGAAAGAAACAGAATGCTACGTGCAAGGGAAGAACTTCTATATATGTTGTTTATACATTATTGTTTAAAATCTTCACTTAAGTCTGATGGAGCAGAATGATGATTAAATTATCTTTTTAGTATATATTGTGATTAATTCTTGCATTGTGTTTTTGCTTTTTACACTGTAATAGAGATGCTTCAAGCAGCAAAGCTTCAGCTTCAGGGATCTTGAACACTTGCCCCTTAAATGTTTGCAGTTATGCTCATCTTGTTTCACTTACGTGAGTTGATATTAATATCAATTGATTTCATTCTGTTTCTTCACATCATTTAAAGTATTGCACCCTTTAAAAGAATGAGCGCTAACAGTTGCTTACCAGAGTAGCAACCTCTCTAGATACGGGTCACATGGAAAGGAGAATAACAAAATGATAACTTAAGACTCATAGGATGCACATCATTGGTAACGTTCTCAGAAAATCAATTCAGACAAATTTAAGCCTCATATTGAATTCATTACTTTTCAAAAATATTTCAGATAATCCAAAACAGTTATCCATGCCAGGAATTTGCTCACAGCTGTATAAAATGTTGGTAGTGACAATTTTGTTAGGTGTAAGAAGGGATAGACAGGAATGTGTTTGCAAATGTATAGGCACACAAAACCAAAACCTGTATATATTAAATCACATTAGATAACCACACAGATATATTTCTGCTCCATTATCCTGACTATGCAAAATGCAACCACCTTTGAGATTATTTGAAACTTTATTATGTGTTTCAATATAACACTACACTGCTGTATCAAAGATGAAGTAAAACCACTAAGTCCTTCCAGAAGGGATTCTGGAGGCCATCAAATTATATGGTTTTACTAGGAAAATTGCTTAAAAGAAACTGAATGTAGATAAGAAAGGCTTTGAAGCACACAGTAAAACAGTGGCCACAAATGTTGTTGATGCTGGTTTAAAAGAAGCAACTAGTGAACTTAGCGTCATGTGAATGTAAATTAATAAACACAGGCCATAAAGCGCAGTTTCTACCTGCCAAAGAAATAAGTACTCTGACTGGACTGCTAAAAAGGTCTAAAAAAAAAAATCACATAGCTACAATAACATTTATTTACTTTTATATTAAAGTAGTATAATAAAATTATAGGCGGCAAGGTTGCAGTTGACCATCAAGAAAGTTGCATTAATTCCTCTCCCTTTTCTTTCCATTTATCATACAGCAAGACTCAGTTCTCCATTTGCTGGATTTTTCTGAGGGCTGTGGAAGGTTTTTTTGGTATGTGCTTAGCTTTACTTGCTCAGTAGCATTATACATACTTCATTGCAAGGAAATTATAAATTTATTTATGAGAGTTACTTAGCAGTCTGAAGGGGCAAAGATACTTTCCACAGTCAAACCCAAAAAGCAAGATTTCCCCAATACGCACTTTCAGACCCCACCAGAGAAATAAAGAGGCAAATCCAGATGCAAATCTTGCTCTAAAGGCAAAATATAACTTAAGAGAGACTTTTCAGCATGCAGCTGGACAAGACATAGGACACCCTTGTGATATGAAAGAGCAACTGATGCACAAGGTTTGATAGCTATAAGGTCATGGGCGTGGAACAACCAGATATGAGATAAAGATAAGCAATAAGCACATTTAACTAGCACTAGGAAACTCCAAATCCATGGGACTGTAGAGGTCAGACTCTTACACTGACTTTGTGAACAAAGAAAATCCCTAGAGGTTTCAGAGATGATCTGTACAGGCTGTATTGCCATTTGTGAAAAAGAAAGAAGAGAAATGAAGGTTCAACCAAAGTAAAAGCAATCCTGTCTGACACGGTTAAAGAAGGAATATATTTCAGCATTGGCTCAGGTGAGGAGAGACTTGTCTGTGGACTGAAATAAGATCCTAATCTTTGTTTTAAACTACACTACGTGGCAGTGGAGAAAATACTTTGCTGCACTTAAGGCAGGCCTTTGAAGTGACCAACTCTCCACCCTGCTCTACTCAAAGTTACTTATTAAGGAAAAGATGCAGATATCTAGGGGGGTAGTTCATTAACATTTACAGCACAGGGACGACTACCATGATTTCAAGAATCTACAGAGGCTCTAAGGAATTAAGAAAAAGTTCATATGCACTGCATTTCATCATGTGTTCAAGTTTCTGTTTATTTGCTGTTGGAAAGCTCACCAGTATGAAAGTGTCTTGGTTGACTTCGTGTGGCTTCCAAAGCATTATTATCCATAAGAGTAATATACCATCAAAAACGGCCATGGCTATGCTAAAGAAATATAAAACATCTTAACCTAAAGAATTGCTTTCTAAGCAGAGACAAGGAGCAGAGTCAATGTAGCATAAGCAAAATTAATTGGTTTTTTGCAGTGGACAAAGCACATTAGCTCTACAACCATGTTATTTTGCTGTTCCCAGATTGTGATGAATATCCTCTGTACTTCCTAGTCTATCCACTCTCCACTAGCAAAAACTCTTCCAAAATAAAGAAGATATAAAAGATTGCCAAGCAGTTGCAAATGACCATAACTTTTGGTCTGGAAGCATTATTACAAAATCATCCTCCTAAACCATGACAGAGTTAAAACGGCACTCTGTTGTATTTTAGGAAATTGATTTTCTAATAATAGTTATTAAGTATAGAGAAGGCATACCAGTCTTGACAGCGGGAGATATCACAGTATCTTCTCAGAGAACACTCTTTTAGTCCACTGTTTGGCTCTTCTGGTAAATCCATCATGGTATTTATTGAATAAATTACTGTATAATAATTTCTGCCAGAGTGGCACCTTCCCCCTTTTTCCCCGAAATATGTAAATTGGAAGAGTGTTCTCATTCTGTTACTGAGATCTTTTCCAACTTGGTGGAATGCTGGAATACTTCTTTTCTACTTGAGCTGTTCAAAAAAACATATGGATAGTCTTTCCTAGGAATGCAATCACAGGAGGTTCAAGAATTTGCTCCACCCTTCTTAAAAAGTAAAACAAGATCAGAAAGCTTTGCCTTTGCACAGATTTTTAGGCAAAACAGAAAAAAAGTAACTCAATTCAGACTTATGCATGCAGTTTTATGCCTACAAAAATGCAGATGGATAAGGAATATTTCTGCATTTACTCCTACATTGGCATTTATACCACAAGTTATTCATGTTCATCTGCTACCTGAGACTTAGGTATGGTGTAAAGGATGCAACAAATACTTGCAGTGTTGTATTCAAGAGGATTTTCTGTGCTCTGGGCATCCTAGGCAGCAAGTTAAGCTTCTGTGCACAAGCCATACTTATCTATAGGTATGACACAAAGCTGATTAAAAACAAAATCAATCTTTTAAATACTTTAAATTCAAGAACAGATTAAATTTTGCACATACAAAAAAAATTTGTATGCTAGTCTTCAGAAATTCCCATCCAAGCTATCAAGAACAAACAACCTCATCGGTAATGATGTCTATCTTCATTTTGTGTGCGTAGCAAAACTCTTCAGATGCATGGAAGAAAAAGTCATCATGTTCCAGAACAAAGGTGACTGTAGCTAGCGTGCTTTACCTCTGCCTGCTTAGTAGAGAATTTGCTGTTTTTGTCAAGAACTGCCCAGATATCTGCATTCTTACACTTTGTCTACCAGCTTTGAGGATCAATTCTATTTTTTCTTAGTTCCATTGCCACTGGAAGTACCTTAGCCAGTAGAAGAATATCCATCCCAATATCCCAACTCAAGGGATTGTCTCAGAATGGTTTAATGTGATAACAGATTCAATCTTTGCTGTGTCTCAGAGCGATAGAGAAAGCTCCTGGCCAGTTTCTGGTTAAAGCATCCATTTAACGACAGACAACAGCATACCAGTGTTTTGCATGAACAAGCAAGGAAGTGTCACATCAGCTCCTTAATGCAAAGGGGTGATTTGTCTAGGGAAATAGTGCATTTTCTCACAGAATAACAATATCCATGATTCATCTCCTGTGCTTTAGAAATACATTGACAAGTCATATTGGCAAACATTTCTCACAAAGCCTAAAATGGACAGTGAAGGATTTGATCTTTATGCCTGCATTGGATCAATGGAATTGTCTATTTAAATGCCATAAAGGTCTTTCTTGCATTTCTTACATTTGTAATGCTCCAGAGCAAGAAGTATAGGTTTTTAGGGATATACTTAGATTCTAACACCATTTTCAGTAGAATTAAGATCTGTCAAGGCATGGCTCTTGCCAATGTTAGCTACAGTTTTGGTGTGGAAGTGTTTGTACTCACTTCTCTCAGCCCTCTAAACTGAAAAAAACCTAAGTCCCTCAACATGTCTTCTTACGTTAACTTCTCTAACCTCTTAATCATCCTGGTGGCCCTCCACTGGACCTTCAACAGGTTTTCAGTGTCTCCCATGAGCTGGGAGGGAACAAAACTAGACCTGTTATTCTTGGCATGGCTGAACAAGGGCCAAGCAGAGTGGGATGTTTCTTTTTCATTTAATTGCACATTTTTAAGAATTATGTTTGTTTGCTAAAGCTGTATATATTGACTAGTTCTATTATGAACACTTCTCATGCGTAAATCTTGAAGGTGCTTACATATGTTATAAGAAATATTTTTGCTTTACAGGTGGGAAGCTGAGGTATACCGTGGTGAAATATTGGAGTATTGGATCTCTCTAAAGTGTCACACAGGAAAGGTGCTAAATCATATGAAAAAATCAAAGAGTTTTCTGATTCTTTATAAAAGAATTTATTTTTAAAACTATATCTGACACAGATGTTCACTGCAGAATACTTGAAATCGCAAGTTGATCCTTTTGCTTCTGGTGCAAGTTACTATATGAGTTCCTATCATATCAGATTTACTTTATCTTGTCCCTGAACTTATAAACCCCATATTTCAGAAGTTTCAGCATACAAGTATCATCCTTCTCAAAACGCCTTATTCTAGTATCTAAGAAATCAATTGTGACAATTTAACAGTTGCTGCTAGCCTTGCCTGTGTCTTAAGGATGTATACAGTCTATTCCATAAACTGGATTGATTCAAGATTAAATTCTACTTTTATAACATACTTCCACACACAGTCCTTCATATGATTGACTGTAAAACTTTACTTGGAATTATCAGTGTCAGTTTGGTGAATTACTTCACTTAAAATAGAAACAAGTCACATGGATTATAATAAGATTCTAAATGCTTTGGAGACAAGTACTGAATGGAGCTTCACCCTACAGAAATATACTTGTCTACCAAGAAATAATTAGTTTCTGATTGACCAGAACTCAGCCTTCTTGACTGCACTGCTATGCAGCATGTGAAAATGAGTGTGGAACATACTTAAAACCTCAGGCATAACTACAGTACATTTAATTCATTGTAGCCTGTTTCCATGGATTGTAAGCCACATCCTATTGCTCCTCAAACAGATAAAATACAAACACCAAAACCAGGGTTAGCAAATTTCTGCCTTGTCCTTCTTCTCCCCATTGTACTATTCCCAGTGAAGCCTGAATGATTTACACTGGTAATTTGGGCGAGTGGCTGTAGTTTACAATACTCTCTCTTTCCCTAGGCCTTCTCTCAGTGTTTTTTTGTCTCCTCTCCAAGCTCCATTTTTAATCTGCACTGATGTACACATAACTGAGTTATCATCATCATCATCAACAGGAGCTCTTGTTCTCTAATAATAGCAACAGGAGTTGCCATTATTAATGGACAAACTATTGTAACTGTGATCAGAGACCATGACCATCACGTATGGAAGCCCAAATGAGTGCTTACTTAAGCAAGTTGAACAGAATTTAGATCAAGAAGAAGAGAATAACAACAGGAAATTACTATTGAGGGTGATTACATGTGAAAAAACACTCAACTTGGTGAAAATTATTTTAATTAAATAGAAATTTGTCAGACTTGGTAAGATGTAGATAGCACTTTAGAAATGAAGCCAATAGAGCCCTAAGCCAGCCTGGAAACTGATCTAGAACTTTCAAGTGATCTAGAACGTGATCTAGAACTGCCTCCCTGCCCAAAAGCCCAACTCCAGAATTCATACCTGCACTAACACCACCCCAGCTCTTCAAACACCTGACTGTAAAGGACTCACTGCCTGTCAACAGCCCTGAGAAGGGAAGGCCTTGGGCTTGGGCTATCTCAAACATCGTGGTTGTACAAAGGCAACAGGCAAGAATCCTATTCCTTCTTGATAAGAAGAAGCCAAGACAGCACCAAAGGCTTTACTCCCCTCACTAATCAAGGACAAACTTGCTTAACAATGTCGGCACCCCTAGCTCCAAGGCACCAACAAAGAAAGTTCAGCCAAACTGAATCCAATACAGGGGCTGCACCACCACCCACCCAATTGCTTGAAAGGTTTCGTGCTACCCTTCCTCCTCTCATTTATTAAGGAGACAACCCTTTCCACTTCCGATGCTCATTAAGCCCCAGCGCTTCCCATGCTCATTGGAGGAAGTTAGGCAGAGACCTGAGAACTTCTGGCTATGAAAGGTGAATAAACAAAGAGAAGCCGTGAGCCCAGAACCTGAGGACTATCGACAGGCTGACAGACTCCTCAAGGACAGACTCATCCCAGGATCCAAAGGGTGGTGAAAAAATCCTTTCTCACTCTGAAAACCTCACTCTCTCCCTCTTCTCTCCTTTGCCTTTCTCTTTTCTCTTCAAGCATCTCTTCATCTCTCTCTCTGGCACATATGGGAACACTGGAGAAGTTTTATGCCAGCTCCTTTT
>NW_010103797.1:17615-109049 GCF_000699245.1 Pterocles gutturalis | reverse complement strand
AAGACCAATCTGTAACTATTCTCTGGAGATGAAGAAAACTTTTGCAGAGCTGTTAGCCCGTAGTGTCACCGCAGCAGTTTGCTAATCTTGGCCACAAGCACAGGTGAGAGCGGAGCGCTATCGTGGGGTCTCTCATCAGTACAGTTCCTAACTGCTTCACAGGCTTTTCATGCTAGCGATTTCAAAGCCCTTTTGTGGTGAAAGTGAGCCTTGTTATCTGCCTTCCTCAGATGGGTAAACCAAGGCACAGCCTGAGAAGGTGATTTTTGTTCGGGGCTGTTGAGCAATCCAGTGCTGCCGCTGGGAATGAATTGAGGCAGCCCGATTATCCATCCACCTCCCCGTTCCTTCCCAGGTTCCGTCCTCTAACTTGACGGAAGCTATTTGCCTACACCTCCACTGCAGACAAATTGCATTTCACAAGATGCAACCGCCACCTTGGTGCCTGTGAAGTGCCCTGATGGCCAGTAGTTCTTTAACCCTTCCACGCAAGTGCTTAGACTATCACAACAGCAGTCCTGGGAATGTGCTCTTTGTGCCTTCTCCCCTAGTTCAAATTATGCAATAATTTCAAATGATTAAGGGAGTTAATTTAATAATGTAAAACACAGAATTCTTGTGGTAAACCCTGTCAACACTCCCCACCCCCCACCACTCCTATCCTAGGGCAAAGACTGCAGGAGCCATCTCCCACTTAAACGTAGTGCGATTACTTCTGTTTTGACAGCATTATCTCAAATCTCCACCAGCTCTAAAATTATTTAGAAATACTTTGAGCACAAGCATCACATGTATGTCCAGTGACAGCTATTATTAGGAATCTATTATAACAAGAATGATAAATAAATAATGACTTTCTCGATCCATAGTTACAAGATCTGGTCCTGAGTATGATACTGCTGCTTACTAGATCCTAGCAAGCAAACTGTCCTCTCTTAGGATTCAAGGGGAGTCCTAACCCTCTGATTTACTATCTTTTGGCTGCCAGAGGCAGCCCTGAAGGCAACACCACCTCCCCAGCCAGATCACATTTGCCTGTAATCTCAGGCTTTAGCCCAGGTTAGGCTTGCTGTTCTCCAGGCGTTGGTACAGATACAAGTGCAGGTGCTTCTTCAGAAGAAGTGACGTTAAATAGATGAAAGAAGGACTATGGAGACAGGTTTTGTGTGGGCAGGTTGCAAAATTACAGCATCCTTGACAGAATGTGCCAAAGGTACTATTTTCTTCATTAAGAAAAAAAAAAAAAAAAAAAAAAAGAAAAAGCAACCCAATGCTATCTTCAAAAAGAAAAAGCAACCCAATGCTATCTTCAAAAAGAAGTATGGAGATTGAAGGAAAAAGAATCAGTCTCTTCATTTTGCCATTACAGGGATATATACAAGAAACTGTTCTGTCAGAAAGCTGTATTATGTTACATGGGTCTATGTGTTAAAGAAAAGGACAGTTGTGTGGCTTTTCCATAGGCAAAACAGGAATGTAATTATTGGTCCATGGTCATATTTCTACACTCTAAAAACTTACTAAAAATCTCTACTCCACGAATATTTTTAGACTGGATGAAATTGCAGTATAATTATTGAATTGTCTCTTTACAGCTATTTATATTATCCTGTCTTTCAGCCTGAAAAATCCATGTGTTTCAAGGGATTTAGGTCTTCAGGGATGTCAGCTGTGACGGGAGCTTAGAGAGATATCTATCTGTGTTTAATTGCTCTGCTGTTAGGCTTTAATATATGGGTACTGCAGGACAGGACACTAACTAGAGACTGATTTAATTCTTTCCATAAATAAAAATGCAAGGCATTTTGATATTTTTGTTTTGTCAAATAATAGAGAAAAGATGAATATTTTCACAAAACAGCACAGAAGACTGACTAACTCAGAGGCAGGAGGAAGGATGTACTACTATACATAGTACTCCGTAGCAGTATTCATAATTAGTTCCTTACTAAGTAGCGTGCTCAGCACTTAAGCATGTAAGTATATAGTTTCCCAATTTTTTTTAGGACTAACAATATTTTGTACTAAGGAATTGCTTTACATCCAGTATTTCAGAGTATTTTACAAAGGTGGGTAACTTATTCCCTTTTCACAGATGGTGTATTTAAAGCAAAGGGTTCTGTTTACTCAAGGTTATACAGATAATGAACAGTAAATTAGGAAGCGTGTCTCCTGATTCTGGCTTACCTGCTGTTTTTACAAGAGAAACGTATTTTCTTAAACTTATGTGTACAGTAACATGCAATGACCTACTTTTAAGGTATACTGTAACTTCAAAACCTGTACAAACGGATGAGAGCACTTTAAAAGCATTTCCATGATTGTTTTTGAGTGACTTTTAAAAATCTTTCCAGGAAAGTGAAGTGGGTTTCTGTGTCTTGTCTTTTTGTGCAGCAGAGAGGACTTTATGCCATTATGTTGCAAAAGATTTTCCTGATAAAAATATTTCTGCTCGTTGTTGTAGTAAACTGTGAAATAAACTATGTTCGAACTGAATGTCTTCAGTTACAGAGTACATTCCTTAGCTGCTTTTCTGCAATTTTCATGTATGTGTACAGTAGTGTTTAAAAACCAACAGGTTACATTTATGGTACTCTTATGGTTACAACTATGGTACTCATGAAAGGCTTTCATAAAAGGAAAGGCACTGCTGTAATGAAAAACATAACTCCTGAACACTTTAAATGTTCCTCTGTTTAATGTCTGAACGGATGTGCCTGCTTAAAATTAATAATTGCTTGAATTTTGAACAATGAAAATACAGGGGAAATTACAACATAACAATGGAAAACTATGCAAGTGAAAGTATAAGCTGGAAGAATAATAGCTTTATTTGACAGTGTTTTGACATCATTGATGTACTGTTGTCACTGGAGACCTTCCTTTCTGTGTTTGTGATATACTATTTCAATCCATATTATCCCAATAGAATCACAAACATTGAAAAGATCTGATGTGTGATAGTCTCTTCCTAATGCGTGAGTTGACATGTTGATTGTTCTTTCATATTGGAGACTTGTGAGAATTCTGTTTAAATAGTATTCGCCAATACTAATAAAGGATGCACAGTTGACAAAAGGGATACAGGTGTTTTGAAAGTGATTAGCATGTAAAGAAGCAAAGTGGCTTATCTACTCCATTTTGTACAAAGTGAAAAAAACCAAGTGCAGGATTAAATGTACCTGCAGCAGTTCCTGTGTTAAACTAATGACAGGTTTATCATCATCATTTAATAGACCAACAATACAAATCTGCATCTAAGAGACCTCTTGTAATCTAAAACTTTAAGGTTTTCATTTTGAGAAATGCACATAATGATTATAATTGTTCCTAATTTTTATAGAGCTGTATCAATGGATTTTTTCCCCAAAAGACAGCCACTCGTCAGAACAAGCAGGTCTACGGAAAAGGGAAACAGGGAAGCAGGCAAAATATATTTATTAGGAAAAGGTAAAAAATTGACAGTTACTGCAACTATCAACCAAATGGACTAACCTGTTGAGGAAATAATTTCTAGGCAAGCCTACAGGTTCAAACTGGTAGTACCTGACAGTCTGCAGTTCAGGTCTGCTCATGGGTGATAATGCACAGGGGATGGCATCCTCCTCTAGTGTCTGCCTGTGCCCCTTCCATTTGTCTTTGGCTTGCTGGCTGTGGGGAGCACAATTTGCTCATCATAGGAGGCAGTTTGGGTCATGATATAACAGCTCTATCGGGCTTGTTAAGATTTCTCTTGTCATCAAGTTGGTAACTTTACAGGTCTAGGCCTGGGTACAGTGCAGTGCAGGAAGGCGCTTGGAGAAACCTGGGCTGAACAGGAGGGAAACTGCCATGACCAGGTCAGCTTGTGCTCAGGTGAGGAGATATTTGTGAAACCATTCAGTGTAGAACAGCCCCGTGAGGACAGACTATTAATCTTTTGCTTATCTCTTCTGCTGTCATCTGTAATCTCATCTCAGGAGCCCAAAAGCAGTGTGATGTGAGAAAACGGTAAGGAAAGATGAAGTGTTCTTCCTTTCCTACAAACCGTAATGAGTAAGGTCTCTTCAAGTTTATTGTACAATGTTGATTGAATGCAAGAAAACATGGGTTTGCATTTCAAAACAGCACATTGATGGGGATTTCCGTATGCAGTGATAAAATTTGCAGGAATTTCTTTCTTGCAATTAATGTGTATCTCTAGATCATAAAGAAATAGTCTTCTTAAAGCTGCTGTGCCTTGGCTTTATTGTAGATACTTTTCTTCGCCCCTGCCAAATGCTGCTTCTTCAGCTTTCCAGTATGGCTTAAAGGTATCAGTATGTCTGAGGATGAACAAGATGATTTGGTTTGCTGTCTACATATTGTCTCTGGAAAATGGGCTCCATTTCTTCATTTAGTTCACTAGTTACTATGTTTCTGGTAAATATTTCAATCCTAGGCATAAAGCAGCAGATGGGAATAAAAATTGTGGGTGCCAGGATGTGTGGGAGAGGAAAGGACTGTTAAATTATGAAAGGGAATGCAGTATTCAAAGAGATGAGTCTTTGTGGAGAAAGAGGTGGAGTGGACAGAATCGAGTGCAGGACTTAGAGTGCGTAGCGAGAGGAAAGAAAGAGATATTAAAAGTGTAAAGAAAGATGGAACAGCAGACACCAAAAATCAGTTAGATAGAAAAGTTCTCAGTAAAGCTGTGGAGGGAAGAGGAAGCACAGTGCAGACGAGAAAGCAAACAGTGGGTGGAGAGCTGTGCTAATGCTCCTCATCTGCTTCTCATGTCCTTGTTTGTTCTCAGCAAGCTTGTGTCTTTGACAGTGTACCATGGAGACATACATACAATATTTTTTTCAGAGACTGAGCCTCATAGATTATTTGGGTCAGGTTATTAACCCAGCACTCATGGTAAGACAGGTTTCCACAACTTTACTTCTCAGATAGTTAGAAATAGTCATTAATTCTCAGTTTAAATTTATTCATGGCTGTTTTCTACCTATTCTTGCTCTGAACTCTTTAGTATAAAAACTTTGTTGCATTCCTTGATTCCCAATTTCCCTGATATACTCAGAGATATACAGATTTTAATTCCTCATTTTTCTAGTCTAAATCTAGAAAAAATGTGACTAAGACTAGAAAAATTTTCTAGTCTAGTCCCCACTGTGCCCCGTGTGAAGGTGGTTGTGCTCAGCTGCTACCCTGGGTGCAGTAATGACCCATCATCATTCCATGGCTGCTCTGTAAGGGCTCCCTTAACGGCAAGCAGTACGTGTTCAAGGCAGCATCTACCTAATCCGCTGCCTTTGCATGGCCTGTCCCTTGGTAAAGCTCTTACTCTTGACAGTTCGTGACACCCTATATGTAATCGAAATAAAACAGGAGGTGACAGTTTGCAACATTATAAATAAATACCTCATGCTGTGAGTGATACACAAATGTTGTATTCCTTTAAATTGTAGGAAATGAGGCTTTTAGAGTATGTTACCACTGACATTTTTTCCTGTAACAAGGGGCTTAGACAGCAGGCTAGGGAATGTTAAACAAATTTCTCAAGCTCTAATGACATCTATTTTTTTAAAACAACGCTGAATTGGAGCTGGTGACCTTGTCATTGCAGACATTGCAAAATTTATTTTACAGTTTCCTCTACCGGCATTAGTAAAGAGCATATTGTGAAGACAGGCAAAAAAAAATGCAGCCATCAGTGCGTTAACTTAAATATATATGTTTTTATGACCAGTCTAATGAAGATAACTCCAACACTCAAGAACCATTGAAGTGACAATAAACAAAATAGTATCTGATAATATATCTTTCTGTTCATTGACATCAGCAGTGTTAAATCATATTCAAAAAGTACCAAACAGAATTACCTATCAGAATAATTTTAGTTTGCAATCCCCAAAATTTCCTCTCTCTTTTTTTTTTATGACAACCTCTTATTCTTCTCAGAGTATTACTGCAAGCTACTTTAAGCACCCTATCATTAATCCTGAAATATGTATATATCTTCCTGCATTGTTAGTCAGATGAATGTGCTGTAACTCTTATGATCACCTGAAGAAAATTACAACTTTGAGAGAAATATTTATATTGTAAATTTTCAAAATATTGCATGATTTCAAGTGCAAATGTATAATTGCCATCTATTAGAGATAAAAAGGATGTGATCTTCAAAAGATATGTCTAGGAACTGGTGAACAAATGGTGCCCAAATTCAGATTTGGATTTATGCACCTAATTTGTGTAGTCTTTGAAATCCCTCCAGTTATTAGGTGTCTGAAGTCTGGCAGGTACCTGAGATTTTGCCATTGAGGTTCTTTCTGTACCTTCACTTCAGCGCATGCCCAGTGCAAAGATATTCGTTCCTGGCTACCCTAAGTGCAACCCATATTCTGAAAATAAGCACTCTTTCAGTGATTCTTTCATTGAATTTAAAACAGAGGCATGTATCTTCTCTGGGCTGTAGCTCAGGACTACGTGATGCTAGGGGAAAGCATGTCCTTTCCATACTGCTTGTGTTTGAGGTCTGCTCTTGTTTCTAAGCTTCCCTGCTTTCTCTGGCCTCTCCAACCAGTGGCTCCCCCCTGGGAATCGCTAAAGCACGTAGCCTTTCCCAAGACATTTTAGGCAACTGTGTCTTCCACCTGAGGTTTGTGTGCCTGCTCCCTAGGTATGACAAGCTTTGTGTCACAGCACCACAATCTCTTGGTGGTCCTGACTTCAACTGCCTTTTGAATTTCAGGAAAACTGTGTGCCCAGCTTTACCAGGTGTCTTCCATTGTCCCAGGCATGACAACAGAGGCTCCTAGGCAATGGTTGCATCTAGCAGTGCTTCATGTTCGTAGCTGGTCAGCTGAATTAGAAAAGACCATTGCAATTGTGTTCAGTACTCTCCAAATATCCTTCTTCCACATGGGCAGATGCTAAAATTGTTCTGTGGCTATCTTGTAAATCGCTCTTCTCATTCTCTCCAGTTGTCTCTTCTGTAAATGATAAATAAAACTTGTACCTGAAAAATATCCCTGATGCTTGAAAAAATCCCTAAGCGTGTAACCATAACTTAAATAAGTAAATACTCTGATACTTATTCTACTGTATATTTCAGTATTACAAGCTGTAGTCATGCTATTTTTACTAATTTGGTAAAGAAAACTAGTAACTTGGTGGGAAAAAAAAACATATTATGGTTTTAGCTTTTCTCTGTGATGTAATAAATCTGTTCAACTCTAGCAGGTTTTTTATACCTTTTATTTAGACAAATCCTGAAATCCCTATTTTTTTCTTTCTCAGGACAATCTCCTTTTAACTTCAATGAGATAATAAGGCTTATGCTGCTTTGTAAAGTACTTTGAGATCTATAGTGAACAAGATTTAGATATTATTGAAAGGGAAATTTGAGTTTAAATTAAATAAAAACTTTGGGATTCAGTTTATGGAGAGAAATTGTTTTTTTTTTTTTTTTTTTTTTTTTTTTTTTCGTGTGCTTCTTTATGCATTCATAAACTCTTCATACTTTTATTACAGTGTGTAGTGAATTACTCTCCCTTCATTTAAAAGAGTGTAGGAGTGATAGTTGTGGTTGGCCTCGGAGCAGGGGCTATCCTACTGCTCTTGTACACAATCTGGCACTTAATGGATACATTTGCTTGCAGAAATACTTGTTTAAATAATTTACTTTGACATGTGGCTGCACCACTATAAGTAAAATACAGATTCTTATTTCATCTTAAGTAAAACCTGCCTTGAATAACAGTTTATTCTATTAGCTAGGGCCAGCTAGGTCAGAGCTTTAATGATGAAGCCCGATAAGGTATATTACAAGTAATTTTCAGTTTATGAACTTGGTCAAATTCATGAAACATGAATAATGTTGCTTATACAAATAATATACAATTTCATAAAAATTAGGGCATGGGTTTTGAGAGAAAATGATAGATGAAATAGAAATAAAGATAAAAAAAGTAATCATATCAGTTTCCTATTGATTTTTATTGAGTTAGTCATATCCACCACTTACGCATTTTGTAATCTACTAAAACTGCTTTTATAGTGTAGAAATTTCATTTTATGAGTTTGACATAATGCAATCAAAACATTTAGGCTAACATCTTCATTCTAAGAAATTTAATCCACGTATTATTTTACAATTCTTTTTGATTAAAGGTAATATTTCTAACACAGCCATCTAGTTATATAGAAGTAGCTTGACAGAAAATATTAGAGTTCTGTAATAACATAGTATTCATTGTTTACCAGTATTCTGGGACTAGAAAATAAACTTGTGAAAGAATATGCTAAATTTAAGTTAGCATTGGAATATATTTTGCTACAAAGAGGATCTTCTGCCACTTCCTTCGAAGCTCATGGAAGTCTTACCCTTGACTTAAAGTAAAATCAGTTTGGCAGTGAGACAGGTTATATGAGTTATTTATGCTTCTCTCTCTCTCTCCATCTTTCTCCCAAAACAACAACAAAAAAAGAGGTAACTAGAGGATTAGGGCCACCCAGATCTGGATCATACCTCACGTGGAACTTCATATTGTCAGCCATTTGGGAGAGGAGGAGGAAATGGCCTCAAGTTACACCAGGGAAGGTTTAGGCTGGATATTAGGAAAAATTTCTTCACTGAAAGAGGGCTCAGCCATTGGAACAGGCTGCCCAGGGAGGTGGTTGAGTCACCATCCCTGGAGGGGGTCAAGAAACGTGTAGATGTGGTGCTTAGGGACATGGTTTAGTGAGTTAGGTGGTGTTGGGTTGGACTTGATGATCCTTGAGGTCTTTTCCAACCTTAATGATTCTATGGTTCTATGATTCCATGAAAGTGGGTATATGGGCAGGGCAGGATTGTGGGTGTAAGGATGTCCGTGTAATTCAAGTGTGAGTGCAGTGGCCAAAGAGCTCTGCTGTAGCTGAGGAGGAAAAGGATGCACTAGTAACAGAATGATGTGTAACTTCTGTGTTCAAAACCCATTTTCTCTGGCATTGTTGAGGGGATTTCCTCGTGTAGGCTAAGGCAATATAATTTCTTTTATGTCTCCTACTGTACTGATACTGCGCTGTCAGCTACTTATTGTACAGCCATTTCAGACTGAATGAAGTGGACTGAAAAGGAAAAATTGGTTTTCTTTTGAAAACAGTTGAAAATGGTTATCTTCAGTGTTGCCTTAATGTCAAAATAGTTAAATTTAATAAGCGATGAGACAATAGATCGCATTGGGTGACACAGACCAAGGCTGGAAGGCACTTAAAAATCAATTTGCGTCTGCCCACCTGTTGGTAGAAACCTTCCATTTCTGCTCTCTAGCACGGCCCCTTTAGGGGTGATGGTCTGAAGAGCCGGGCTTTGTGGTACAGAAATTCTCACAAATTTCCAGACACTTAGTGTGTTAACCATTTCAAACGGTGTATTTGCAATATTTGTGGAGGCTGCAGTTCAAACTGTATTGGATTTCTGTATGCTTATTTGCAAGAATTTGATTAAGGATTGCGGCAATGTCTAAATTGCAGGATGCCAAATTCTATAAGAGACTTTATTTCTGTCACTGTATCTATCACAGATATGGTTGATTGGGTCAGAATTCCTCCTCTGGGTATTGACAGAGGAGGTTGCTGCATTTTAGCTACTACAGCAGATCTCTGTGTAGTGACTTTCAAAGCTATTGTGTCCCAGTTGTGACTTTCATGCAGGAAAAAGCAGCTGGTTCTTAAAGTGTTCTGGGCCCAGCAGCTGTGTAATGACTCTTTGGAGGACAGATATAAGTATCAAAGAACTCTTTCCTCTTTCTTGTTTTTGTTTTTGTATATCTGCTTTGAATAAAACAAAAGGTGTACGTAGTCAATATTTAATGAAAAAGAAGGAATGCTTGGTGTTGTCAAGGGACAACATTTTGTAAAAGGAAAAATATGGTTTCATGGGGTAAATGCCAGCTTTTATAGGTTTGCAGGATCTGGTGACAGCTTTGCATAGAGGTACTCAGTATTTGCATGACAGAAAGCTTGGTCTGTGAAGTCTCCATGCGTATCTTTAATCACTTGAGAGCAAAATAAGAAATAGATCATCTGAAATACATATAATTAGAACAATCCTAAACACCATCTTTTCGTGAGGAGGAACAGAGGCAAAGATGTTCCACAGCTAAGGCTAACATAACTTCCTGAGGGCTGTTCTACATTGTATTCAAAACTAATGCATCCCCATATCTTAAATTAATGGCTATTTAAGCAGTATATTGAAATATTTAAAGACAATATTTAAGTTTAAATAATCAAGACAAATAATTTTAAATCTAAATATTTATACTTAAAAGAGTATCTTTATTTGCTCAAACCAGGTTTTAGCTCAAATTTTAGGGAATCTATTTAGCCCTCAAGGAACTAATTTCCTGTTTCTCAAAGTCTTCCATTTGAAATGAATGCAAATAGGAATTCATCTTGAAATGAAAGTTTACTTTCATGTACCCAAAGCAACAAGTTCTTTATGCTCAAATGGATTTTTTACATAGCAGGTAGCCGAGTGTACAAATGAGCACATACCTGGTGTCTAATCAGCTGCTGTGCCGATTTCCTGAAGCCTGAGGTTTTAACAGGTCAGCACACACTAACTAAATACAGCTTTCAATTTTTTCTTTAGTGTTAGAACTGAGGAGATCTGGGACAGTTGTAGAACTAATATACAATACAGGTTCTACATGTAAAACCACAAAAACTTTATTCCAGAGCTTGTTTAAATTAGTAAGCATCTTTCAGTTGACTTGGATGGACTTTGGACTGAGCTCAAAATGGATATTTTTGTTTAAATAAACAAGAAACATATGGTAGACAGCTGATTCTCTTTCTGTTGTTTGTTCAGTTAACAGCTTCTTTAGAATCACTACATTTGTTATTGGAGTATATAGATTAGGGATGAAATTAAATAGTCTTCAAATTGCCCACCCAAATTTGTTCAGTTCTTGGAGGCAAACTGAGTGAATTAATCCCTGAGATTCATGACCAAGATATCTTAATTCAGAATATTCATCCTTCCATATCTAGTCTGCTTTCCAGAGATGGGGGTATTTTTTTTTTTCCATTAGTAAATTCAGCTGCTGAATCATTAGAGGCATTTAAAGAGAACTGTTGAAAATTCAAAAATCTACATGCATATTATATGTTATTTAGCAAATATTTATTTAGCTCCTACCAGTACAATTCCAGTACAATTCCTTTTTTTTTTTTTTTCATGTAGCTTGCTGCAGGTGTAATATATATTTTTTTTCTTATATCTACAAAACTTTCAAGACTTTTCTCTGTGAAAGATACTTATTTCTTATTCTTTTCTTGCCTATGGCTGCTATTACAATATGGCATTGGTCCCTGATTGTCTTCTTCTAAAATATATTCCCATTTGCTCAAATATGTCCATGTCTACCAGAATATTTAACCACACAACGTGTCTCCAGTGCTAGTGGCTGTAGGCTATTGCATACTGCAGGGTGACCGAATGGTTTACTAGATGGATATTTTTCTACATGGAGAAAATGGCAGCTGTTACGTTCCTTCAACCTGGCACGGCATATTAACCATGCCAGCAGTAAACTGAGGCCTGCTCTTCACTGGTTTTATTCACCATTTGTCCCCATTTTGCTTTTATGCTGTTGGGAGATTTTTATTTTTTTTTTTCCTAGAACCACTTGACACCTCAGTCAGCTTTGCTTTCTTTTCTCTAGTCTTTTTCTCTGTTGATGTTTTTCACGTGTGTTCTCTCTTGATAATTTCTTTTTATTCTCCATTTCATTCCAGCAGCTCACTGCCGTTCACAAAGACGCTGTGCCTTTTGTCTGACTGTGTGTGTCACACTGCCTAAACCGATTGTCTAACTTCTGCACCTTCAGTTTCTCTTATCACGCTTCTTTCTTTCTTGTCCTAACACTTCTGTCTTCCTTCCTCCTCCCTCCCAGCCTCTCGGACACGTTGCATTTCTGGCTGCGTATTTCGTACCGCCTGCGCAGACAGCAGAGCTCTGCCTGCCGCAGCTCGCAGCACCACGTGCCTTGCCTTTGTGATCACTTCGGAACCAAGCGCTCTTTGATGTAGCTGAGGGAAGAGGGGGGGGAAGTTTTATGCAAATTCCTTTAAACACACAGGCTTCCTTCCTCTCTTCCATCATCGCTATTTATCATATTGCTGACACACGGATGGAACCGTTTTCCTTTTATGTTTCCTGGGCTATGCAAAGACACTGGAAGGCGATATGTACACCACTGCAGCTTATGACAACAGCGAGGTCTTTTTACAAGTTTGAGAAATAAACCAGGATAATGATGAGGATGAATAAAGCGAAAGAGGCCATAGGAGCTGCACATTTTGATGAGGAAAAAGATAACATGGGAATTCTGTCTTACAATTTAAGGAGGTAAAATATACATGGCTGTAATACCTGAGGCCACAGGTGGTATTGAACACCATGGTACGTTACTTCGCAGTGTATATGTTTACCAACCTATAGAAAGTCATTGCTTTGCCTTGTCAAAGACGTCTGTGACATATGACTGCATAAAGAGGTCAATACTGCGCAGGAAGTTGGGGAAGACTCTGCCAAATAGTAAAGCTAAAGTATTTTTTCTACTTATAGTTTGGTTTTATCTTTCAGTGTGGCTTCAGCATTGATATTTATGTCAGCAGGATGATCTGTGCTGATGCCACTTCAGTCTGAGACAAGATGAGCGGCCCAGACTGGCAGGAGAAACATAAATGCATATACATTGGGATTATGGTTTTCACTTTGTTTGTGAATATGTTAATGGTCTAGTTCAGCAAATACACTGTGACTGAAAATGAAGATGCCTACAAAGAGACTCCTCATTCCAGCCACAGTTTATGTTTGTATCTGCAAAGTGTACACCCCTGGCTTGGACCTGTAATCATTTTTTTTTGTTACTTCTCAGAACTGAAGTGTGAGTGCTAATTTAAAAACTTATACTGCTTTGTTTTCCTTTTAAAATTCCACCCACTTGAAGAAGAGTTGGGCTTTAACTGTTGAGAATCTACTGTATCAAGCAGTGTAAATTTTTAAAGGATGTATGTTTTGCCTTTTACTGAGAAAGGCAAGTTATCAAATCTACTGGAATGTAGATAATTTGAAGAGATGGGGGGTATGTTCCTCTCCCTCCTATACATACTGACTTATTGGACCTATAAACACTCTCTCTTTGTTAAAAACCTTGAATATAAATCATCTGTATCTATTATAGGAGGTAATACAAAGACAGGCTGAGGCAAAGTGCTCATAGCCAGGTAGAAGTCAAAACAAAACTGTCTAGCAAAATGAGGCAGCTCATACAGCTCATCAGCAAGCTTGACCCCTGGGCAGCCTGAGAGGCAAGTTCGTCAAGAGCTCACATAGATGCAGCTAACAGGCTGCTGGAGATGTGACTGAGTGTCTCTGGAGACACCTCTGTCATGGTTCCTACAAGGTATTTACTGGAGTATGGGTCCTGCAGCTGCTAGCTGGGTTATCTACAGTTATGTGGAGATTGGGCTTTGTTGTTAGAGCAATTACAGAAAGAAGGTAAACTCACCAGTTTCTGTGAGAATCCATGCAAACAGCCAATTCATCTTTGTAACACTATACAAAACTATAAACTCCATTTTGTCCATATGCAGTATCCCTGCTACTGGTATGTTCCATGTCTCCAGCAGTTCTGTGCAGGCTGGGACAAAGTTTAGCCTGATGACTTGACATATACTTCAGCAAATTAAACCTTAATGTTTACATCATCATAATTTTTTTTGACCTTTTCACCAATTTTTTTCCTTCTGCCAGAGTGGTCTGAGTCTGAATTTCAAGCTATGTCTTTTTTAACTCCACTAATCTAGGTATAAATCTTGGGTTCATACATGTGCATATAAACGTGCATAAATAAATGGTAAGTCACTAATATCTTCCAGTGGCTTAGGAGAGTTGTACCTCCCTAAAACCTTGCTCTTCTGTGATGCCTTTTTAAAACTTGACAACAGTGGTGTTCTTCTGTTCCGACTGCTGCCTACCACAATGATCACAATCATCTTGTCTCCTTGTATACCTCCCCATCTGTCTATATTCCTCTGTTGTTTTGCAGATGGCAAGCTGTCTAGGGCAAGAGCTGTGTTTTTGTTCTATGCTTACACAGCATTTAGTGTATAGCACTTGGCACAATGGAGCCCTGGTCAATGACAAAAACTGTGAAGTTTTATGATGATAAAGCAAATATTGTTTTCAACTTCGTTTCTGTTAGAAAGTTTAGTTATGTAAATAACTACTTTCCTCATGAGTTTTATCAAATATTTTACATTGTTAAATTATTTATGATAAACACATTGTCTTACTGCTCAGCATAAATTTAAAAGATAATTTTAGCAAGGAAAGAAAATATTTATGAAGAGAAACTAGAAGCAGAAATAAAAGTGATAAATTAATGAAAATATCCTGATAGTGGCAACAATCCAGATGAGAATCTCTTATCTGAGAGGTCATTTGAGGTTGTAAGGATGATGTTGCACCCATATATATTATGTGCTGGGTTTGCCCACCTTTGTGATCCATGGTACAGCTTGGGAATAGTGGAGGACAAGGTTCTTCTGGAAAGATTTTCAGGAAAAAATACCTTGGAGTACAATAGCCAGTGAGGAAGAGGAATACAGTAGTGCTGCTGGGAGGTGTTAACACCATTTCAAGTTTCACTGGGGACTGTAAGAGCAAGGGGGAAGAAGGAAGGGGCATTTGGGATGTAATAACAATGAATAACCTTTAAAGAATTGCTGAAAGATAAAGGCAGCAAAAACAGACAGAAGAGTCCATTGCCCTGAAGCAAGAGGCCGTTCATAGGAAGGTGTGCCATTTTTGACTGCAGAAAACTATAGACTTGCCTCAGGGAGAGGTCTCTCATGGGACAGGAAAAGGTTGTAACAAGTTCTTTCTATACTGTAAATATCATATGTCAACACCATATTGGATCTATCCTCTGCTAGTTTATGTAGAGTAAAATGTCAACAACACACTTCTACTCAGTTTTATGTCACTTTCAGAAAAGCAAGTATTTCTGATAGCTAGATTGGTAAGAAAAACTGGATTATAACCACTTGGCTAAAAACAGTGCAGAAGATTATGGCCCTGGAATCTAATTTTTAGTGCAGATATAATTTTATGTTGACATCACAGAAAATACAAGGAACTTCTAAATTTTACAAAAAAATATTTATGACACAAATTATATACCCATTTTTATAATGTAATTTTTTTTAATTAATATGGGAGGAAAAGAAAGAGGTATTGACCAAGTAGAAAACATAGATAATAAGTTTGTAAACATCACGAGAACTTGTCAGTAAGCAGAATTACCTTAAAAATTGTGTCAGTACGGACACATAGCTTTGCTGTTTCATTCCACGCAGCCCCAAAATCCTATCACCTATTGGACTATGAAAAGTGGTCTTGCTTTATATTATTATCACAGAGTCTTGCATGAGTTTTCTGACTGTTTACTTTCACAGTAATTGAAGCAAAATGACAGGCAATGGCATTGAATATGGTCATGAAGGCTTTTGGTTCAGAAGGCTGTTGTCCAAAAGTCAGGATCATCCTTAGTGTTCATAGGAGCTGTTCCAGACAGTCTTGCTTCTGAGAGGGACATGGACGACTTCAGAAAACTGATGCCCTCATGGCATAATTCTTATATACTCTACAAATCTGATCGGAGCTTTGTGATCTAGCATATTTACTTTTGTGTGCTCTTGTTGTTCTGTCCTCTCTTCTCTGGCTGTTTTCACAACTACAGACAAAACACATTAAAACCCATGAATTACTTACGGTGGCATACACCAAGAAGAGATTGGATAATATACTAGGTGTTGCTATATTTCAATTATGAAACTTAAGTTGTAGATGGCAAATAGGTGAAAAACTCATTGTGAAATGTAAACGTCAAGACTGCACTGATGAAAAGTGATGATTCCAACAAGTTCCTCAATATATAACATATACTGCACAAGGTTTGGAAAAAAAAACCAACAACTGGCAGACTGAAGAGCTGCATACCACAGAGATAAGCATAAAACAGAAGCAAATGTTCATATTCTAGCAGATAACTAGTCAAAAAAAAAAAAAATTTCAACATGCTTCTGTTAGAAAAAATCTGAAAGCTTCTAAGACAGCTTGAAAACAGTCTCTGGCTGTAAAATTAGTGGTGTTATACCATTCTGTAGTGAAGGTGGTCAGATGCTGTCAAACTGAATGAAAGGAAAATCCTCTGTCCCTGGCACAACCATTTCAACAGTTTACGACACTGCCTGCCTAAAGCTCTAAATGAGGTTCTGCAGTTCCCCACATAGGAGCAGCACTGACATCCAGAGCAGTTTCTTAAAGCTTTCATGTAGCAATCACAAGGTGAAGCATCAGGCTCCAGTGATATTCCTCCTGAAACACGCAAATACCTTGTCAAAAAGAAGAAGGAAAAGTAATAAAGTTACATTTGTTTGACAGTTTATGGGGTAAGGAGAAAATTTCTAAAGAGTTCAAAGAAGAGAAAGCACCTGCCTCTGGAAACAAACAAAAAAGACCACCTGTGCTGTGTTAGTCATAAAAATATATTTTTCTTTAGCTGCTGGACAAAATTCTTTCCTGAGCAATGGCAAGCATGCTACCGAGTTTGCTGAATTTCCAGTCAAATTTGCTTTCGATCTAGGTGAGGCACAGTCCAGATGACTTTTTTGCAATCAAATATACCCTAAAGTGAGTGCAATGAACACACTATAGATTTATAAAATTTGTTTCAGGAGGTCTCTGCACAAACTGCACTATTGAGATGGATCTGGGAATACTGTTTTCTTTTCTTTTTTTTTTTTTTCTTCTTATTTCCTGATGGAGTGGTAGCAAAGATTTTGGCCAAGATGCAATGGCAGGAATTTTCCCCGTCCAACTGCTGAATATGAAAGCAGAAATGGCACTGCACTATGGAAGTGGCTGATCAAAGCGACTGCCACGAGTACAGAGGGCATGTCTGTGATTTGTTTGGAAGTTGTGTTATGGTTAATGTAAATGGTCTATAACATTCCTCTCTTGTTTAGGAACGGTTCACAAATCTTCGGAGTCACGGAAACTGACAAAAATGGACCAATCTGATTATTATGTTTATTTCTGTGCTATACCTACCTACCACTATTTTTCAGAACCATTCCCAAAGTATCTCTATGGTTGGAGGCAGAGATCTGGAGAAGACAATGTTACTTGGACCTGAAGGAATAGGTTCTGTTTAGGATATCTAGTAAGGCAGAGGAAGGAAGATGACCTGTGATCTGGAGTTCTTGGGGGTCCAACTGATTTTATCTGTCCTTCAAATTAAGGTTGGTAACTTATGTTAGATTTATGGAAAGACCTCAGCTGCATATGGAGATATCTTTTTCTCTAATCCTCTGCCAAGTAACGCCAAAGGGATACATCCACCAGTAAGCAGTGGTGAGAAAGAAGTGTTTCTGGATCATCCTCAAGTAAAAGATTCGGAGAGAACTGTGAATGTACTGGAAGCCAGACCACAGGTAGTTATGCAACTTTACTGTTAATTTGAAGACAGATTAATCAAGCGGTAACAAACAACACAACGTGCCAGATTTATGAAGGAAAGAAGGAATATGCCTACTTGCTCCTCCCCTCTAGGTAGGCTGATCTATTCACCTGTACAATTTACAGCCAGTTGCTGGCTGTGAGGCACTAATAATGGAATATCTGTGTAGTGGCCCTCAAAGCAGAGCAATTTTGACTCTGCTGTGAATATGTATTTTATGATCTTTTGTTCCATGCTAGAGCAGAATCCTTTCTTATCTGGAGGTTGTAGTAATGAAGACACGGTAGGCAAGTAGGACTGCCATGGTTTTTTTTCCCCCCTAAATCTCTATGGATGTTGAGGGCCAAAAGACTCTGAACTGAAAATTTGAAGTACTCACTTTATTGTATAGAAGGTAGTTAACGTCTTCCAAAAATTAGTGAAATTTACCCCAAAGAGGATGCTACATGGATTCCTTGAATACATCTATTGACTCACATTTCTCCTGCCTCTGATGAAAATTCAACATAAAAGCTACCAAGTACAACCTATTCACATCGCATCAACTCAGATTAGGAAATCTGAAAAATATATGTTACTTCCAAGTTATTAGTCCCTGGTGATTTCTTTTATGCTCAAACTCTGCACACAATGCAAAATAATTTATAATTTTTTCATACACTATTACTTATGAGTTTGCTCTGAGAGGCAAGGCAGCTACTGTAATATATTGCTTTTCATTGTTCCTGAAGTTGCCCAGTGCTCTGACTTCACCTTTAAAATAGGTTACCACAGTCCTCCTGGAAGTGGTGGTATGATTAAATTTCCAAAATATTTTTTCTGTTAATGAGAAACAACTATTAATGAGAAATATGAGTCCAAACTGGGACCACAGGTGACTATCCTCTCTCGCTTGTAATACACTGCTAGCTAAGGCAAAGTTACTTAATTGGTTCCTAAGCACCTAATTTTTGTGAGTGGGGCTTAGGTGCTAAAATATAGGAAAGCACATTTCCTTGTGTTTGCTATCAGCACAGTAGCATATAAACGTTGTTTAGAGACAAATTAGAAAGCTTCATAAATTCTTCCTTCTTTGGAATACTGAGGCATTGCCCTGTAATCTTTATTTTTATTAGATAACAGAGATTTTTGGGACAGGTACAGTACTCATTACTTTTAGTGGGAGCTTCACATAAGTGTGAAGAAAGAATATGCGACTTATTAGGGGGAAAATTTTGAAAATAATGCTTAAAATCTCAAGGCATATGACTGCTGTGGTCTAGTACATAGTGATACTTCTTTCCAGAGTAGTGCAAGAAATTGAACTGATATTGTATCCCTGTCATCTTCATCCTGTTACTTGTAATCCTCATAAATGGAGCTACTGATTGCCTATGCATACAGAATTGCAAAACATTTCTGTAAAGTAAAAGCAAAGCAGTGTTTTCCATTTTTCAAACACCTAACAACAAAGAGAAACAAAAATATTAAATAATAACACTGTGCATTTGTTATCCAGGCAAGATTTATAATCTTTACAGGTTTATTCTGATGGGTCTTTTTTCTCCTCTTTGAATGAATGCTAAAATAAAAGGAAGCAATATTTTTCACATTAGTTCATTGTCTTTAGGAAGCAACATAATATAAACTAAAATTATGTCTCTGATTGTTTTCTCCTGAAATGCAACACACTTCTATGAAGTCTTTATACTGGTCTCTCCTGTTTGTATCTTATTTTCATAAAAAGAATAACCTGCAGAATACCCACGATGGTATTAAACCAAGGGGAATTTATTGAAGACTAGTGCTAATAAGAGCCAAGACACACCAGACTGATATGGATAAAGTTTACCAAACACCATGAAAAATGGAATATATCGGTTTAATGAACAAAGTGTCATTACAGTTTTTATTTCTCAAAAGGAAAAAAAAAGGGGGTAAATGTAAATAAGTATATTAGTTCTTGTATTTATATAATACAGATATTAAACATTATCCATTTAGACTTTGATGATTGTAATGGTTTACCATAATATCCTGAAAAATAGGGGTTTTATTAGAGTTTATTAGAGGAAAGAGCCACAGTGAACATTCTGTATTTTAACACTAGTAACTGAACTTTTGACAGTGTAGAACTGAAGATGGCATATGATGCAGTTTCTGTTATTAAGATATGGGAGTCCTCTTCCTGGCAGCTGGTTTCTTGGGGAAAACCCACTGAATATTATTTATTTAGAAAAAAAACCCCCAACTTCTGAAGTTAAAACTCCATCAGCCTGCACTATCCTATAAAAGAAGTGGGAGCACAGTTCTTTTGGAAACTCCTATCTATATATTTTTAGGGATTAGATATAGATCACCTATTATTGCTGGGGAATAGTACTCAATGCAGTGTGTACTGTCTTCTGCCTCACAAGTTTTCTTTGGTCTCTACTTGCAGCCCTTCTGGAGGAATAGCTACACAGACCAAAAGCCAACCCACATGTTTAAGGCTTGGCCAGCTTTCAGCAGCAGTGGCCATTCTTGTTTTCGGCATTCCCCAGTACTTTGGGCACCTGTTGGGCCCATAGGATGTACCTACGTAATCAATGAAGGGATGCTGCAGAACACATTTCAGTATCCAGTTTGTTCTGTCAGTGATGGTGCTGTTTGGAACTGGGATCATCTGAAGATGCAAGAGCAGCAAAGTTTGGAGGACAGGTGATATGTTAGAAAAACATACAAGCTGTTTGACATACAGCTGACTTGCTTTTAAAATTAAATATAAAAATACTTGTGTGACATAGTACAGTGAGGTGGGGAATCTTCCAAAAGCCAGAAAATTCAAAGTGAAGGCTGATATTGTCATTAACTTGTCCTCTTGTACATATCTCTTTCACCACAGTGAAGTATGAAGTGTCATCCTCCACTTTGAATTTTTTGGCTTGTGTCAGATTCTGTCACAACTCTGCTGTATCAGGTGTTCGTGTTGTGAGAGTACACGAAGAATAAATGGGAGAAGACCTAGACAGCAATCCTGAAACACATCTGTATGAATTGTATAATGACACTTAGGCTTGACAAGGGGAGTAAAGATATCAGGTTGTAGCTCAGATTTGGATAAAGATAAATTATTCTGTCCAAGAATTTCCTCCTTTGAAAAGATCTTGAGGAATTTTAAGGAGGAAGAAAGTGATTTGATGTCCACAGGGAGGATATGGGCTCTTAAATTCTCTAAAGTTGTAATCATCCTTTTATTAGGAGTTGGCCTGCCATAATAGGATCCTAACCCATGGCTCAGGCTTGGTGGCATGACTGCAGCACAGATACTTCTAGTAACAATAATCAGATTTGTAGAAGGCACGGCTGTAAAAAAAAAATAAATCCCTCCTCACAAAGGAGATGGAATAAATGATAAAAATAAAATATCAAACAAAGGAAAAACTTGGTATTTGAATCACAGAAACAAAAAAGACCAGAAATAACTGAAATCAATGAGACTTTGTCCTTTCATAACATAAGTCTTGTACCAATGAAATTTTACCGACTTCTGGATAGTTACTTTAAACTTGACTAATTTTAAAAATATAAGAAAGGGTCTTTTTTTTCTCTTTGATTTCTGTGTTTTGATGTTTTAGGGTTTTTTTTAGTATATACGTCAGAGTTTGACTTTCACATGCTACCTCATTAATGATAGTCTTTAAAATGTAAGGATGTTTGCATTTAAGGTTCCAAATACATGCTTTGTATACCGAAGTCAAATGGGAGATGTTTCCATGTACCACGGATGGGAGATGGTATCTGCATGTCCGCAGCAATTGAAATCAAGAACAAGTTACGGTTTATAATAAAAGCTCATGCTAATGAATGAATTCAGTACTCTAAGGTGCTAGAGCTACTTACCAAAAACGTGTCAAAAGTCTTCTTTTTCCAGCCAAAGAGAAATGAGAGAACTGAAAATTAACCATATTTTAGAAGCACTTTATCCACACACACTATACATAAGAGTAACTGCACAAGTCGTTTAAATGTTGTATCTATTAAATGGTTGTTTATCTATGGCACAATTTTCGTTCTAAAAAGCACAAAAAGGCCACAGCCTTTGGCAAGGTATTTTAGCTTTTAATTCTCTCTCCTATGTGTATGTAGTTTAATCTGCCCCAAAGGTCTTGTTCATTTTAGTGTATGCTGTGAATTATCCTCTTCCTAAGTGCTGTGGGCATACCACGCCTGACCCACCCAATGGAAGAAAAAAGTTTCCTCAAGCATCAGTATTTTCTTCAAAATGGGCATTTTCATATTTTATGTGCCAAAATGGGCTTCTTACAAATAAGGTGATTTTTTTTGTGATTTTAAAAGAAAAAGAAAAATAAACTGAGTGCCATCTGGTAGGATATAGGAGCTGCAGGTAAGCACACTAATAATACTTAATGCTACCATAACATGCTGTGCTTTCAGCACTGTAGGCATCAAGTGATGAATTCTCTGAACATTTCCTGTGCTCAAGGTAAATGTTACTAATCTCTTTAAGGAATCTTCTTGGTCTTGCTGAGAATAATACCTGTGAGCTTGCCAGCCCTGGAACCCCTGAAATCTGCTTAATATTGCATTTACTGAAGTTTTTCTTTCCTTGTCCACCCTTTCTTTTTCCTGCCCTTTTCACTAGCTCAGACTCTGGTTCTTCAGAGAAGCCCCAGTGAAAAACAGTCAAGTTAGTAGTTTATTTTTCTGGGAGATCTGGGTGAATGCAAGGAAATGGTAAGCTCCTGTCACAGTGCAAAGAAAGGCAGCTTCCCTTACAACTGTCCAGACATGGCCCCGTAGAAATAGTAAATACTCTTCTGTGCAGTTTGTTATTGTGGTAAATGTACATAGGTATTCGCCAAGCTGGAGTCCCTTCATGTTGCTACATTCATATTAGCTAAAAGAGACAGGCAGAAGTGTAAGGTATTGTTACGATTAATGTTCTAGCCTGGGACCACGTTTAATTAATTATTTGTATCACACTAGCACTATGTTTAGTGTATAATTAATTAGGCCAGAAGCAGAAGAGTAAGGAAGAACAACCTGAAAACTGTTGAGGAAAGGTTCCTGGCACATGATAGCTAGGCTGGTTCATTCTGTCTTCGTTGTGGAAGCTCTTTCAGTGTTTTTGATTTAAAATAAACAAAATTAATCCCTCTGTATTTGCTGTAGAAATTCAATGCATCATTTGCTCTGTGTGGGACATCACATTAGTCCTAAATTAGTGCAAGAGGTATACTACAAGTGCATGAATTTTTTTGATCTGTGTTACCTCTCAGGCAGGAAAAACATCAGCTCCTATTCAGTATCTGTCGATGCTCCAAGTGGATGTGTTACATTTTTCTCACTTCCCAACGTGACAGACACTGGGACTGTGGCTGTGTCTTGGTCTTTTAGTTCTGGCAGCTGAATTCTCATGCTTGCTCAGGGCTTTCTCTGACGAGTACACTCTTTGGTAGGGATGCAAGGAGCTTCCCCCGTCTTTGCACTTAAAAGCACTGCAAAGGCAGCTCCGCTGCTGCTCCCTGGGGCACATGGACAGGGAAGCAGGCAGGAGGGAAGGCAGGCCATGCCCTTGCCTCTCCTCCTCTCTCCCTTGACCTTTGTGTCAGTTCACTAAAGTTGGTGGAACTAGGGGAGCAGGCTGCACCCTTTCCAGAGCTGTAAGCCAGCACATGCTGAGTGGAAAGACCTGCAGGGGAAATCAGCATTGTTGTTTCCTCCAGGAGTGCTGGACACACACCCCAAGCAATCTGGAAGACATGAACCTGTCACATGCATGTTGAGATTTTAGGAAATTAATTATAGGAAAACAGACCCTCATGGAAAGATACATAACACAACATACACGTAGGTTGGAAATGAAGAAGTGATGACTTGAACATCCATGCTCACTCTAGCACACTAAGACTACTGAAGGAACCTGGTTTCAGCTGGGACAGAGTTAACTTTCTTCTTGGTAGCTAGTAAGAGGCTGTGTTTTTGATTTGTACAGACAAGAAGGCTGATAACATAGTGATGTTTACACTTGCCAGGACCGTCAAGGATTTTTCAGCCTCTTTGCTGTGCCAGTGTCCTCAGGGGCAGGAAAAGCTGTGAGGGAGCACAGCCCCAGTTACTAGCATAGGATTTGACTTTAGGTTTAGGATTGAGACCCAAACTGGCCAATGGCATATTCCATATCATGTCAGTATATAGATGATAATCTGTCTGAAGAGCTCTCTTGCTCTGTGTTCTGCCTCTGGGTTGCCCTCTCAGACACTCAGGCTCTTATATCCCTTTCAAGATTGCAGTTCCTCAAGGAAAATTGCAATTCCTCAAGGAAAAATACCACTTTATGGTGTGCTGTAAAACTTTCTCTATTAAAATAGGATCCAAGTAAATTAAACGCCAATTTCACTTATCCTGTTATTTTTCACTGGGTTTATCTAGCTTGCAAATCAGTGTCACAACTGGATGAATGAGTCTGGGGTGATGGCAAATAGCCACATACACATGAAATGAGATATAAGAACAATGCAGCCTATAAGATTCCTACTGGTAAATGCTTCCTAGTTTTGTAACTGGCTCAATGCTACTGAAATCACAGCAATAGCATTAACAATTCAGGTCAGGCATAAGTTTTTCTGTCTCTGAATAAAGATCCTACAATGCTTACACTCTCTAAATACAGATAATTAGAGGCTGTGGCATAATTCTCTTCTCCCTCAACCTAAAAGCAGTCACAAGTAAAGTCACTGAAGCTATTGGTTGCTATCATATAAAACTAACAGAATGTGTTGGGCCTATGGTGAGATTCTTAACTTGAATACCCTTGCATTTATTTGGGTGGCAGGATCTTTACATTATCTCTCAGGGTTTGTTTTTTTTTTTTTTTCTTTTTTCTTTAACGTAAACAGCATTGTTTAAGCCCAGCTGGCAGTAACCACCACACAGCCACCCACTCGCTCCTCCCCACCCCAGAGACAGGGAGGAGAATCAGGAGAACAAAAAGTAAAATTCCATGGGTTGAGGCAAGGACAGAGAGGGATCACTCACCACTTACGGTCACAGTCAAAACAGACTCAACTTGAGGAAAAAAAGTAAATTTAGGTTGTTACCAATCAAAACAGAGTAGGATAATGAGAAATAAAACCACATCTTATAGAGACACCTTCCCCCACCCCTCCCAGCTTCCCAGGCTCAGTCTTTGCTTCCCATTTCTCTACCTCCTCTCCCTCCAGCAGGACAGGGGAACAAGAATGGAGGTTGCAGTCAGCTCATCACACACTTCTGCCACTCCTTCCTCCTCAGGGGCATGGGTCCTCACATTTTTCCCCTGCCTCAGCATGGAGTACCTCCCACAGCCTACAGTTCTCCACAAACTTCTCCAGGGTCAGTCCCTCTTCCAGAGTCACAGCCTCTTTTGGGCACAGCCACCTGCTCCAGCATGGGGTCCTCCAGATGGATTTCTGCTCCAGCACACCTCCTCATCTCATTTCTTCACTGGCCTTGGTGTCTCACATCCCACTCCTCTGCCTGCTGGAGACTCTTCTGCTGGTGCCTGAAGAGGACAGGAGCCTCCCTGCCCTACACCCCTCTTAAATGTGTTATCCCAGGGGTGGATCCACCATCACTGACTGGTTCAGCCTTGCCCAGAGGTGGGTCCAACTTGGAGCTTCTAGAAGCTTCTCACAGGAGACACCTCTGCAGCCCCTCCCCAACCCAATACACATGGCAACTGGTATTGAAGGTGAATATCCACAGGTGAAGGGAACCGTTGTGATGATGTCTACACAGTAAGCAGGAGTGGGACAGTAATGCCAAATTTAAAGTATTTTTTTGCCTTTTTTATTGTTTGGGGAATAAAGGAATCCATGCTATATACTTTGCTTATAATTCACTAAAATGGGTCAATGCTTGAGCTAGCAGTTGCTCTGAAATTACAATGACTGACTGTAATTAAGAACTAATTTGTAGTCATAAAAAAAGCCAGAAAAGGGGCTATCCACTTCATGAGAGATGAATGTAATCAGGATAACGGGCACAGCTGGTGGCCATGGTCTGTCCTCAGTGAGCACACACAGTTCCCATAATTCATAATGGGACTTAGGTATCTACCTCAGAAGGTGAATACTTGAGAACATTTCCTTTAGATCAATGATTTGACGCATTAAAGCTTATAAAGTCTGGGGACGGGGCTTGGGGAACACAGTGCAGCCATTTATTAATTATGCAGCATTAGCATTCTGATGGATGTTATGTAAATGAATCAGGTAGATGTGTTTCGGTTTGCTGGACAAAGTCAAGGGTTTTTTTTTTTCTTTCTTTTTTTTTTTTTTTTTTTTTTTTTTCAGAGGAATATTTCAATGCTGTATCTGCCATTTTGTAAATGTAAGCAGGAACTGACTTCAACTCAAGCCATTCTTCAGTTATATTTGAATTTGTGGACTTATTTTCCTTAATATCACAGGCAGACCTAGCAGCAATTCCCTGTAACCTTTTCATTTGTGATATTCAACTAACTTCTGTATGAAAACAGTCAGCTTTAGTTTTATTGCAGAAAATATATCTATAAAACCCCGTTAACTGTTTTCCTTATGGAAAGCAGCAATTATGACCTCTTTGACTTAGCACTTGCTCTACAGAAATAAGCAATTGCCATTTGGCTCTATTCATTTTATACTTTGTTTCACACTTTCTTAAGATGTATCAGCAGACTTTTAATTATCCTGCAAATGATTCTATTAAGCATTCTCCTTGCATATTAAATGCAGAAGACATTGTTTTGAGCTTCCTTTGCCTCCTGTGAATAGAATGTGGGCAGACATAGAAAAATCAAATTATTTTACTAAATGAAAACAACCTGAGCAGAAGAAATCATTTTGAATAATGACAGCTTGGGTGAGAGTGTCACCATTTTCTATCAGTTTGCTCTGCATCACATAGGAGCTCACTTGATGGAATGTTAAAAAAAATATGTCTAGTAAAAATAAGCTGTGACAGTCTCTAAGTAAATGTAATAAATCAGGAGGATTTTCAAAGGGAATAAAAAGTGTCATTTATGATGGTTACAGCTTATACGCCCACTATGATTCCTGTACTGGTACAGTTTATACTCTCCCATGGTAGATAAAATTATTACTTGATCTGTCAAAATGGAGTGACAAAATTTTTGTGGGTAGACAGCTTATTTAAGAATAGTAAAGTTCTATTGTGTGTTTGCTGTCCTAACTCGAAATACTGCAGAAAACAAGAAATGAGGGAAAGAAGTCATTGTTTGGAAAGTTGAGATAAAATTGAGGGAAAAAAAAAAAAAAAGGTCAATAGCAAGAATCTTCATGTTTTACCCATAGAAATCTGAAAAAAATAGCAAATATTTTCATCTGGAAAGTTATTATTTCAATAGCCTGTGAGACCTACATTCTAGCAGATTTCTTGTAATATAATGACTTGATAATTCTCAGAAAAGTTTTCACTCAGCAGCAAGTGGGCTGGATTAATCTCTCAGTTCCAGGTGTCCACAACTGGATTAAATCCAAGACCTGACTGTGGTTGTATAGTGGTAGGTCAGATTTGCCAGAGATTTTTATTTGACCAGGACATTCAGAGGTAAGGAATATTTATGGAATCTCAAGCACTAAATGTATGGGCAGGTGCATTTCATTGGAGTGAAACTTGCATATAGATAGAAAACTGCTTTGAACATGAAAGTGTGAGCATAAAATGGACTCCACGCCATTTCTTTAAAGACCAAAGCTTGCTTTGCTTCTAAGTGTGTTTAGGGACATCATACATTAGATTTACCAATCATTGTCATTTACAGAAGTTTTGTTTCTTTACTTTTTGTACACATAATCATGAAGTAACCACATCATGGTGTGTAACTGCTCACACAGGTAAAAGCATTTAATGACAGAAGGGTTTTAAAGCTAGTTAAAAATATCTTATGGCTAGAATTCAAGTCAGCGAGGTATCAAAAATAAATTAAATGCATATGTTTTGACAGTGGGAAGGAATACTTAGCCTTTGGGATGACTTTTGAAGGAACATAATGAATCTGCCATTATTTAGAGCCTTTAAATTGTGATTAGGAGTACTTCTAACTCCTTAAACCCACCACTAGCCACAGGTGAAACCTGCATAACGGCTAGACATACTCATCTGTACCTTTTTTTCTGTGCTTCCACATTTTGAATGAAATGTTGGGGAGCTACACTCCTGTGCTAAATGTGGAGTTCTGTGCTCTGTTAGAAAAGGCATTTAGAAGATGAATGTATTTGCATATTTTCTGAAGAAATGATGACAGTTGAAAGGAAAGGATGATTCCAACATGAGGAAAGCCCCATATTTAAAAACTGTTACTAATTCCCAGTCACCAGATCCCACCAGTTCCCACTGGACATACTTAAACCCCAAGGACTCTGGAAGGAATGTGGTTCTAAAAATTTTGTAGTGACTAGAAGTATATCTTCGCTTACAAAACAACTCTTTTCTCTCTGGTATGGCTATTTATTGAAGCTATTTTCCATTCACGCAGCTGCACAGAGTATTCACATAGCTTTGGTAAGGGAAAAGGGGAGTCAAGAGAGAGGAAGCAATCTGAACTGTGAAGCTATTCCCTTCTCTTCAGATGAAAGACAAGCTGTAAAGTGAGTATCTGGATTTTCCAAAACGCCTAGTGAGATGCTGCTTTGGGGCTACCTGTAGAGGAGATGAGCTGGTTTTCGTGGACTTCAGCTTGCTTCTGCTGCTTTTATAGCTGTAAGAATATTTGTAACAGTGCCTGTGGCAAGTAGAGTAAAATTGGACTTCTCCCCATGAAAAAAGTGGGTATTCTAGGAAAAAGAAAATATTCTTTTGCACCAACACAAAAGTCAGCATAGTGTAGTCTCGCTAGATGAACAGCAAAATTCATGACAAAAGTAAGCAGAGGACATCAAACAGACCATGGATTTTTTTTTTCCAAGAGCCGAGTCTTCTAAATATAGATTATAGTAATTTACTTTCAAACAACTCATTTTCAGCATCTGACATGTTCATTAACCCCAGGTAGAAAAATTATTGTGGTGCATTAATTTTTCACCAATGAAGACATTAGTCATATTTGCAAGTATCATTAGTGTCTGCCACCGAGGTGGAAAAGTCTTACTGTCTCTCTCCGAATGGAGGATGCATTAGAATGTTAACTAGGGTCTGCTGAGTTCTGTGGGTTATCAACCCTTGCACACTTTTATGCATCGAATTTTAATTAGACTTTTCTAAAAGTACATCATTAAAAGACATGTTTTATAAGTGAGCAGGACAGATATGTAATCCTTTAGTAAAATAAGGTAAAATGTACAAGGATTTAGTGTAAGTATTCTGATAGTTCTTCTGACAATGTGAAGGGTACAAGTTCATATATTAAACTGTATGTGTGCTCAGCAATTATAAGAAGGAAATGAGATCGGAGGTATTATAGTCCACTGAGGGGGGAAGGGAAGAAAGTTTCAAAGGTACCAACAGCAGCAGGTCTCTAAAGGTAAGTGAGGTCAGAGAGACTTGGGTGTTTTTCTTCTCACTGAATTATGATAAATATCTTGCACAGTACATTCCTAAAATAAAGACTAAGTATTGGAAAATATCTCAGAATGATTAGCTCCTTTCTTTCCTAGATGCTTTTCTGTACATTCTTTCTACTAGATGCTCATAAAGCTTTTTCTTTTATCAAATATTTATTTGAATGATTTTGCTTTGGATTTATCTGTGGCCTATTTTTTTAATCCTTCCTGTAATAAAATAGTCCTTCTTCTAGCTTTTGTTAAAGATGTGATGAAAAGGAGAACACGTTAAAGCAGTGTTGCTCTACTTAATTATTTTCACATTAAAACAATGCTCTTTTTTTTTTTTTTTTTTTTTTTTTTTTTTTCACTGAAGACTGTATACCTGTACAGGGGCTAATCTTTCAGAACATTTTCTTGTAGGTAGAAAGGTGAATGCATGTTTTACTGATAGATATGACTAAATCTTAATCAGGAGCCAGGGGTACCGACATTCCCTTTAGAAGTGCTTGTAGAACTTTGAATCAATTATTCCCTGTTTCCCCAGTTTGATTGCAATGTCCGATTTCCGCTTAAATGAAAGAGGGCATGAAGTAGCGTGATGCAGAACCTGCTGAGGACAGTCAGCAACTTCACTAACTGGAGTTAGCATAACATGATGGAAACCATACTGATTCCCTTCTCCCCCGAGACCGCTCCAATTTGGTTTTGCATCTCTCTTGGTATTTTTCAGTATAATAAAAGCATCAACCTGGCAAAAGGCATCAAAAGAACCAACTCATGAATCAATCCAAAGTTATTTTCTGACTAGTCTGTGGTGTTACTGGTGCAGCCAGGATGGGGCTTGTCTTGCGTTGCTTTAAATGAGGTGTCTTGTCTAAGCGAATCTTTTATACACCGGTTGGGTCAATGGAAAGGAGCAGTCACTTCTAAAGAAAATGGCCATTCTTCAGGGTCACTGAAGGCAACCAGAATCCTGTTTATGGGATTTCATCAGGAGCATGACCAGAGTAGGAGGAGCAGTGCACCTCTGGAGGTGTCCATCTCCGTGTTGACAGTAAAGCAGGCTGGAGAACCAGCTTGGTCAAGAGCAGTGGTGGTGAACCTTTAAATGTTTTTTTTTAACTTGTTTTAACAGTTATTGTTAGACCATCTCAACTAGTGGTTGCTGGAGAAACTTTTCACTACACATCAAAACCATAGGCATAGACAAGTGATATATCAACATAACTCTTTAACTAAGAAATTTTTTGTTTTTCCCTAATCAGAAGGTTGCCCTATTGCACTTTGAGAGTGGGATAGGCCGCAATTTCCTCTATTGCAAGAGAAGAATGGGATATTACTTTGCATTCCTGTCTCCTCTGTATATGACCTTCATCAATTTTTTTACTGGTGAATGATTGGAGTTGCATGCGGAACAACTAAATGTTAAATGGTATAACATGTACCTAGGAATCTGATGGCAAACTGACATCAGATATAAACCCTGGCTTCAAGATGAAAATAACGAGTTATAGCAAATTCATCCGTTCTTAGTAAACAGCTCTGCTATTAGGTTTTGTAATTTGCAATTTTTTTACCACTCCCTGTATGGTATATCAGACTTACATGATCAAAAGTAAGATTTTTTTTTTCTTTTCTTGGTAATGTAGGTAGTAGTATACAATATGAAATGCCATGAGATTCTCCTGGGAGATAAAAGACCTTGGGAAGAAGCATTATAACCAGTAATTGATATTAAGATTGTGTGGGAAGAAATAAGCATATGCAGAGGGATACAAAGAAGAAGTGTGATCGTTGTCTTATACTGTACTTGTGTAATTTTGGATTCTGCACTAGGTTTCAATGATGTGACTCCAGGCAAAGTGGGAAGGAGTTGCTTGAGTAGTGCTCATGTTGAGAGTTTTGGAAAAGGGTTCTTAATATTTATTTAGATTGGATAAACAAGGACAAAATCTAGATCATAAGTAGATCTGAGCAAGTTTTACAGTATCATCATTTCTTCATTGTATTTTTGCTGATTATATTAGTAATGGAAACTTTGGTCCAAGCCTGTTTGGTTCAAACACCTGTGAACTTTTGTACATGTGAGTGATTATTTGATCATATAAATTATATGATGATATGATAGTTTCAGATATGGCTTGTTTAATTTCAGTGTTATAATTTGGATGTTCTGGACATAATAAGAAGTCCACGTATGAAGCATTTGTAGAACCCTTTTTTCAATACAGTTTTTACTATGAAAAAGTTTTCTAGGAACTAGAAAGCT
Organism: Pterocles gutturalis; assembly: GCF_000699245.1. Classification (NCBI taxonomy): domain Eukaryota; kingdom Metazoa; phylum Chordata; class Aves; order Pterocliformes; family Pteroclidae; genus Pterocles; species Pterocles gutturalis. Next base: position 77,724 of record NW_010103797.1, on the reverse strand, counting down.
GGTTGAATACTTAATTGTTGTACAATTTAATTACACCTAATGTTATTTTTCTGGCTTTTACACAATATAAAAGCCATGTGTTGCATTTTCATTTGTTTGTCTTTGAGTTCAGCCATAGAAAGTTATTCACATCTCTAGATAGTTGTATTATTTAAGCACTTTTTGTTTTGATGGAAATTACTTTTGTAGGAAGAAATTTACCGCTTTGAGTGCGATCAGGGCCACAGCTCAGTCCGTAACATTCACTGCTGACATGCCTATTTCCTACCTGTCAGAATGAAATACTAATGGTAGGTCCTATCAATTCTGACATTGCTTTCTTATTTTTTATAACCAAGGTCACTTTGCTTCAAGTTTACATTTGGCATGCAAATAGAAATGAAAATATAAAAAGAATTGTTATTTTTTGCAGCAAATTTGTGCTGATCATGTCTTATTTTAATGTTTTTCATTTCAAAGAATAAAACATTTGAAAAATTTAAGGTGATAGATAAGGCATTTACTTGTTGGAAAAGAGCAAAAAGGGGTTTTTTATCTTTATTATTAAATGCACATGCAAAATCAGACTGACTAATCAGCTGGTTCTTTTCTCAGTGTCTATGTTATTGCATTCATGTTTAAATGAAGAATTTGAAAGGTGTTTAAAGACTATTGTCTAACCCTTACAAATATCTGCTCACAAAGAGTCTAAAGGATGCTTTAGTCTCTGTAGGAAAGGCAAGTGATGGTCTCTTAGGCTAAAAGACTTTGCATTTCTCTTGAACACACCAAGGGAGGCTTGCATTTCAATTCCCAAGGCCTATTTTTAGCCTAATCTTTGTTCTTTAATCATAATTTTCTTTATTATCTGCTTAGTATCATGTCCTTTTTTTCATACTCTGAAGTGAGAAGCCTTGTTCTGAAGATTGGACAAATAGCACCGTGGGAAACCCATGTCTTTGTTTTAACTGCATGCTCAGGTGTAGTACAGGTAAAGCTTCCAACATGTTACATTCCAATGACCTCTGTCATATTTTAATGGACACTCTCTTTGGGTAGCCTTAGAGAAGTAATTTAGCCTGCTTGAAGTTGGTGTTTTTTGTGAGAGCTTCCTGGCTGCTACATGGTTCCAACTGCAACTCTTATGATCTTTCAGAGATTGATTGGTTTTAGTTAGATGATTTTGTATGTGATTTTTTTTTTAGGGTTTCTTTTTTTTTTTTCCTTTTGTTTCTAATACAAATTAAAATTATGAATCTTTGGCCAACCAGAATAAGGCTATTTTAGCACTGTGCTGACAGTCTTTCATAAATTGAGACAATATAAAAGTTTTGTGGCTTTTTATTTATTGCAAAACTATGAACCATTGTATTTCTGTTGGTAAGAAACGCCAAATAAAAGGAGTAGTTTTCATGGTATCAAACAAGTTTCTCTTGTGATGGAAACTCAACACCACAGCACTTGGAATTAAAGTCTCTGGAGTACCAGAGTAGACCTTAATAAATAGGCTCTCCTACGTGATTTTTGCAAAAGAAGGGAGTGGCTTCTAGACTTCATCACAGTGTATTCAATTTTAGATCTATTCCAGTTTTGCAATAGTAAATTCATAGAATGCTGCAGAATACCAGTCTGTTTAGGATATCCAGAAAGAAACAATAGGTTTTGTAAACTGATTGTCCTTCATACTAGATAGGACCATACATAAGTGTTGCCCAATTACATTCTTTGCAGAGCCAGCCGCATCCTTACTAGCTTTTCATAGGTAGCAGAACTATTAAAAAACTACCCAGAATATAAGTGGAAAGTTTTTTCTGGTGGTCACCTCTCCATTTGTTATCTTTCTGCTTCATGTCTCTCCATTCTGCTGCTACATGCAGTATTTCATACCGATAGTGTTGCTTATTGCATTAATGTAATTCCAATTTACTGTACTTGCTAGCCTCCTCCATCTTCCACCACGAGATTATATGTTTCAAAGCAGGGCTAGATTTCAGAAGGGTTAAATATGTTAAATATATTTTTTTTTTATTTTTACCACTCACAAACAACAAGTAATAATGCATACACACAGGCAAAACTGTTCAGTTGTATTCACCTTACTACAGTTTTCAAATACCATCCCATATACAATCTGAGCAGTTTCCCTTCCCTCGAAATAGAAATATAAATGCATTCCTACATTGTAGGGCATTGTTGAATAAGTCAATACCTATAAGACCTTTCAAATGCTCATAAGGAAGGTTCAAAATAAATGCAAAGCATTAAATAATTTAATAATGATTATTACTACTGCTGCAGAGTATATCCCTTTCTTGAGTAAAATGTAAAACAAGTCACATTTTTCCATAGCACTGAATTAGCGTAAACCCATATCATCATTGCTTTTGCCAACTTGATGGATAAAACCAGACAAAACCTCCACTTTTTGGGCTGTTTTTGTTATGGTCAAGATACTAATGTGTGGCATAATTCCTGCAACTTCATCCTTATTGGAGAAATTATTTATTAAATTTTGTCTTGTTGTGTTTTATTTTTGGAGAAGGCAGAACATGAAGTACCTGTTACTATCATCACCATCCTTTTGACAGTCAGTGGGACGTTGCGGTGCTTTGTGTAATCAGCTTTGCAATACTGGAGAAGTCTGGTTACTGAAGTAGGGTATTTCAGCAGACTTTCTGGTCTAGAAAATAGCTCTACTGCTTCAAAATCTGCAGGATTTTCTTTGGTATATTGAGATTTCTCTGATCTCAGGAATGGGAGAAAGTAAACAGTCATGGTGAAAGAACACAGCGTTGGGAGAATGCCAACCGTGAGGTCTGGTCTTGACTTAGCACCTGGTATTTGAAGAGGCTTCAGCAAGATCCTTAGTGCCTCGATCTTTCAGTGTCCCGCCTCAGAAGGTGTAGGTGTATTTCATAATGTTGGAAGACACTGAAGTCCTATGGTAGGACATACAAAAAGGCATTTTGCTTCTAGGAAAAACTAAAACAGCCCATGGTATTTTCTGTGATATTTCTTTATGCGTAAGTAATTATTTTTTTTAATATGAGTTTAATATTACTTGATGGCAGTAGCCTTGCAGGGTGAGAAAATCCAAGGAAGGTATATAAAGGACTGTTTTCCATTTTGTTGTTCAAGGTATCAAATTATTCCCTTCTTGAGTAATAAACCAAAAGCTTCTATTGTAATCTGTGTACCTGGCACTGTATCTTTTCCTTTTCAGACAGAAAGGAATAGACTTATTTATCTAATCTGTCAGTCTAACCTATGTGTTCCTGATGTACATTTACTAGAGGTCTGAGCACTGTTTGTGCTGCTCTGATTTCTAGAGTTCTCACTCATATGTGGCCTTGATGTTCCTCCTCTTCTGTATTTTAGCTGTCGGTGGCTCTTTCGACTGTTATTTGTTCAAGTCTTGTTACTACTAGGCTCTAATTATAGTTCCCATTATTTTTAGGAAAATGCTGAAATACAAGCTCGAAAGGGGCTTTAGAAGTGCACAAATGAGGATTAGAGATGTGATAATCACTCATCGATAGGCTATTGGGGCTTTTCACTTACCATCATTCAAATAATAATTAGAATATTTAGATGCTAAGTACAGATCTGAGAGAGAAAATAAAATGGAAAGGGTTTTTTTTAAATGTATATGTAAATAAAATATAATGAAGTTCTTCACTTGTGTGGAGTCACACACAGTATGGAGTTATGTATGTTTTGCCTTTGTTTTGCAGAACTGTTCTTTACAGGAAGTAATGCTTTTTATAGTAAATGAAACTGCTAAATATGGGTTATGTAGAAGTTGAATTGGTAAAAGACCTACAGAGTGGTTGGGTATTTAGATGCAAAAAGGAAAGGGACAATCTAAATCCGTATGGTAGGGACAGTCTAAATCATTATTTCAGTCTGGTTTGGACCATTCACAACTGTCAGTGAACAAACAGCTTAAAGGGAAGAAAATTTAGTAATGAAAAATAGAGAGACTGTAGTGGTGTATAAATGGTAAATAAAATTTATGTTCACGTTTTCTAGAAATATCTGGAGCAGTCACCATTATAACCCATGTGTGAAAGCGTTACCAGCTGCCCATGTTCCAGGATCAGGAAGGTTGCATGAAAGCTGTGCAGTTAACTGTGATTACAAAAATTCCAACTTTGCAAGAATGAATCTAATTCCCTTGCCATTTCTTCACAAATATTCAAAGCAGCAGACATGCCACTGCTGTATTGATGGTAAGACCAAGGATTTACTATAAGATGTTTTAAATCCCCATCTTACAAAGCATTTAATTTTTATAACTGAAACCTTGCTCTCTTGTGACTATTGACTCTCCATGAGGCTAATTCTGCAGTAAATATTTTTTCCTATACCAATGTAAACGTTTCTGATTTCTTATGCATCTCACCCCTGTCTCTATATGCTTAGTGATCTTCCCTATAGATTCCTTCTGTTTGGATGACTGTGTGCATCAGATGGCAAATAGATGGCTGCTGGTTTACATGTTGCGGGGATCAATCCTTCAGTGATGGGGTAATGGACTGGATGACCTAAGATATGTCTTTCATCTTTATTTTATCACTGCAAAATGCATGTGGGCGTGTAAATCCTATCTCTTTGCCAAAGCCATCTGCTCAAAAATATTGTACAAACAGACAAGGAAGGTTTAAACTAATTACAACTTTTGTCTGTTTAGGAAAATTATTCTTTGCTACTGCAATCATATATCTGGGCTTCCCCTAGTTGTGTCATCTTTTTAAACCAAAAAATCTCATCTGAGCACCATCTGAAGACTTCGAGTATATTTCAGTGATTTGTGGATCCCCAGCCCAGCGGGAACACTAGCAGATTCTCTGATGGCCAGTCAGTTCAATGCACTCATTGCACAAAGTCTGCACCTATTTTTCCACAGAAGATCATAGGTAGCAATATGGAAGCCCTAAATCAAGCTTTTTATTATACTGTTCCCCTTGCCTTGCTTTTGCACTTTAAAAGGCTGGTTTCTAGGGAAGAGCTAGGATTCACATTGATATACAATTTTATCTTTGGCCTCAGAAACCCTTGACATGCACAAAACGGTGTATTCTGCCTGTGTTGAGAATAACAGTTCGTTTCACATGGGCTGATGAAATTGGGCTGAACATAACACGCTTCCAGGGGCTCTTAACAAACCAGGGGAGAATGGTTCTTCTGAGCTCCTGCCATCTCCTCTTTCTCTGTGATCTCTTGTCTGACCTCCTTATCTTACCAAGAAGTGCTTCTGGAGTGAAGTGGACCGTTTCCCCAACTGGGATGAGTTGTCCCCTGTTTTGCATTGCCGGGCTGTGCCAGACAGTTCTCCATCCTCAGCTTTGTAGCTGTCAGATAAGGACCACTGCCTACCCCCCTCCCGCAGGTCACTGAGCTCAGCACTGAGGCTGCACCATGTTGTTGCTGGCTTTTTGGGTGACAGATGGAAAGCCATAAGCTTTGTCTCGAAGTGTTGCCTGAGCCAGTAACAGTTGTATGTGCAGTTCAGGGTGTTGGTGCATTTGAAGTTTTGTGTGTTTTTGTTATGTTTGTGTGATATTGTAAAAAATAAAAAAGAAATTAATCTCTTCACTGGTTAAAGAGAACTCCTTTTAAAAGTTGTGTAGAGGAAAAAAGAAAGCTGGTTCACATATTTTTTGTTGGCAGGAATTTTCAGTTTATGTTTTTATTCTTTACAAGCTTTTGACCAACTCTTTGTGGCTTTTGTCTCAGCAAGTGGTAGCAGCAAAAATATTTTTAGCCATGTATTGTTCTAGAGGTGTCAGCTCCAATGAAACTGTCCTCTGTATCTAAACAGAAGGCAGAATGTTTGCTGGATGTATGTAAGCTCTGAGAGTTTGATCACACTTTTAACATTCTCTAAATTACATTACTTTACTGTTCCATGTATTTCAGCATGTATAAATCTTTTGCTTTCAAAAGTTTTTGTGGTGTTTTTTGTTTTTTTTTGTTTTTTTTTTTCAGGATGGTTAAACTAGTGACTCCGATTATGTTTATGCACGCTGCCGTTTACTTAGTCCTTAGCCTCACAGAGGCTAAAATGCTGAACAATGCTGAAGGCCTAGCTTAGTGCAGGATATGAGAATATTTGCTTAGAATGTGTGAGGTTGGTTCATTATAGAAAGCAACCACCATATTTAACTGATTATTGGATTTTTTTTAGCATTGTATTAGTACATAATTAACAATTTTACAACTAGCTTAATAAACAAATAACAATTAAACTTCCACATATGGCTTACTTTACAAAGTTACCCCATCATGCATAACTAATGGGTTTGCTACCACATGCTAGGAATAATACTGTTACAAGTTTAATGAAGCTGGTGGTTTGTCTGTTGCAAGAATAACATGACATTCATATAGATATCAAATACAGTATGGGCTACACATTGTCCTGTGTTGCCTTTTACTACACTAAGTCAGACACCTTGCATTGGGATTTGCAGAGAATTTTGGTGTCAGTGAGGACTTTTTTCTTTTGGTTTAATGAGGAAAATTAACTGAATTTGGGGAAGAGTCAATGCACTGCTTTGGCATCTTAGTGATAATAATGATGTATCAGCCTTATCTTCTGCAGGTTACATGTCAGTCAAATATTCAGCCTGGACGTTCAAAAAGCAGCATCCTAGGTTTTCATGGCTGTAAACTTCTTTAAGAGCAACACACTAGTATGGCTGGAATGGCACTGTGGGTGGTTAGTATTGAAATGATGAACTCGTGAGGCCAGCTGGGCACAGTGGATGTGTTCTGCTTGCACTGGTGCACTTACAATGGCCAGGTAAAAGTGGCTGATGCAGGGGCAGAAGTTTCACTCACTGAAGCCATTGTAGGTAAAAACTAAATACTACACAAGTTTCTCATGAGTTAATGCTACCCAAGGAGTCCTCTCCCTGCGTGAGACGTTATAAGTCTGGCCCCACTGTTCTGTGAACCAGCAGCCCCTGGTAGTCCTTGCATTTATTGCATTGCTTTCCAAAATTTGAGCTCCGGTTTGAATTTGCAGCTGCTGAGATTGGAAGCTGGGGAAAGCCCAGGAGCCAGCTGTGAGCCCACTGCAATGCTGCAGTCACCGAGGAATGAAACTGCGTTATGTGCATTTCATACTAGTACCAAAGGGCTGCTGCTCTGAGAACCCTGAAATTAAGGGATTTCTCTGACTTTATTCTCTTTTTAATTGTAACTAAATAGAAGCTTGTGTAGATACTTGCATGGACTTTAATGCATTTGGATTGCATTTTGGTGGATGTTTCCTTAATAAACTGATGATAATCACTTTCTTATCTGACCACTGCTTTCTCCCTTTCACTGATCTTAAAAAAGTTGAATTGTTGTGGAAAGAGAAACTTGTATGAAGGGAGATTTTCAACACAAATTGTCTGTATTGTTCCATGTGCAAACTTCAGCTTTACCTTTTCAACTTCCTCGTACTGTTTTATGCCTTATGACATTTGTGTCAGATCTATTTTTGTTTCACAATGCAGGCTATCTTTGTGTACACTTCAGACTGTATGTCATCCATCTATGCTAAAGAGAAGTGGACAGAGGTTAGGATGCTATCTTTTTCAGGGTAATTAAGTTCCAGCATAATCATTATACATAGCCTATATTTGCTTATTCAATATAAAACTTGCTTTGAGCAGGAGCTTGGATGAGATAACCTCCCAAGGTTGCTTCTGACCTGAATTATTCTGATTCTATGAAAACAAAAGTCGAAGGTGTGTGTTTATTGTAGAATGAAACGTTTCATTGCCTAAAATTCTATTTCTGAGAAGTCAGAGTTCATTGTAGAACATTTTTGACTCATGGTAACAGAAAATGAGATTTCCCAGAAGAAAACTGTAACTCTAACATGGGCACAACTAAATACATGCTTAAAATTCCCATCCTCACCTGTTCTTTTCAAGGCCATGTAGTCCACAGAAGGCAAACTTGTTTTCCTCAAATGCAGTCCTATCCTTTCTAAAAAAAGATAGAATTGAAGTGGAAGACTATAATTTAAAAATAAAAGTCCCCACAGTTGCAGGTTGTGGAGAACTCGTGCTGTATAAATTTTTTAGAACACAAATATTTCAGTGGCTGAGTTGATGGATGAACTTGGCAGCCTGTCCTCAAACGATCTGGGATTTTTAGAAAAACAAGAAACAACACCCTTAATGCCAGGCTCTAAACTGTATTTAATAAAAAATAGAGCTGTGTGCAATGTGCTTATTTTGCTTTTTTGCTACAAGGCCCATTGCTGCATTCAGCCATTAGCTGCTACCTCATTCTGTCAGTATCCAGGACAGAAGAGCCAATAAGCCACCCTGGCTGCTTTCAGGAAGATGCATACTAAGGAGAGAAAAACATCTACAATTTAGCCATGACTGTCTTAACTCTTTTTCCTCTGGGTTGGCTTGTCATTGTTATTCTCTCTTTTGATCTAGAAAGCCTAAAAACTAAATTAAATGTGGTCAGAACTCCCTTATGAGGCAAGATGCCAGCCTAGCAGAGGGGCACTGTGGGCACGGGATACTAATCAGCCACTAAGGACGACATATGAGCTTGCATCTGAGGTGGATAAAAGATCTGTGGTTTTTGTATGCTTAACCTTCTCTATGTGAAGTCAAAATAGATAATCCTGGCCAAGCAGGCAGGAAGGGCGAGGGAATATGAATAGGCTATGATATGATCATGGCCTCTGGTCTTCATAGAATCGTTTACATTTGGTTTTCTAAAGCCTCCAAAGGTGCAGGTCATCTGGCACCTATGTTTGACAGAATATATACAGAGAGTCTTCTGCCTCCATGTCCAAGCCCTTGCCTAATAACAAATTTATTGTTTTCTGTGCATGAGATTCCACAGAACTGCTTATATGCAAATTATTAAAGGTCCATCTAAAAATGTATAATGCAATTTAGGATAAGATTATAACTATTGAACTTCACAGTTTCTTCTCCTGCAGTTTCTATTGCCTTTAAGACTGGGAGCTAGAAGAGAAAAATGTATGAAGCAATGCTCTAGTAAATATGCAGGAAATTTAAAGCCAGGAAACTGGTCCTTGATTGTGTATCCAGCTGTGCAATAGTTTACTGACTTGGTTTCTTCCTTTCTTAAATTGGTCTGTGTCATAGGCAGTTTCAATATAAAAATATACATAGCTGGCAATAAATCCACATGCTTTCTTCACTGCACTGGTTATAATATGTCAAATTTTGTGCAGTCAATCAAATAATGTGAGTTACACAGCTTTATTTACCAGAGAGTACTACAAACTAGAGCTCCATGTCATTACTCAAAAATAATTAGAAAAAAATAGTTTGGCAGCGGGTTGGGGTTAGAAGAAAGCAATTTAATTTCTCTACAGCTTAGGGTTCATGCTCAGTTAATTACAGAATCATGGAATCACAGAATAATTGCAGTTGGAAAGGACCTCAGGAGATCTCTAGTACAACCTCCTTCGCAACGCAGAGCCAGCTGTGAAATCAGACCAAGTTGCTCAGGGCTTTATCCAGTTGGATCTTGAAAACCATCAACGATGGCAATGGCACAGCCTCTCTGTGCAACCTGCTGCACTGCTTGGCTGTCCTCATGGGAAAACAGTTTCTCCTTCTATGAAGTCAGATCTGCTCTAATTTCCATTTATGTCAGTTGTTGCTCATCCTCCTGAGATGCACCACTGTGAAGAGCCTGGTCTCTCTTCTGCGTAACCTCTTTGTGGGCACAGGGGACTGCTGGTAGGTCCCCAAGAAGCTGTCCTAGTAGCCCTCCACTGAACTTCCTCCAGTTGATCAATGTCTTTCTTGTATTGGAGGGGCCAAAACTACACAGGGGCTTAGGAGAGAGGGATAATTGCTTCCCTAAGACTTCTGGCCATGCTCCTGATCATACAGCCGAGGATGCTGTTGTCCTTCTTTGCTGCCAAGGCACATGTCTGGCTCATGTGAAGCTGGGTCTCTCCCCAGTCAGTCAGTTTCCAGCTTGTGTCATTGCGAGGGGTTGTAGGACTTTGCATTTCTCCTTGCTGAGTTTCATAAGGCTCCTGTCAGCCCACACCTCCAGCCTGAATGGCAGCCCCGCCCTTGTACATGGTGACACATCCCCCAAGTGTGGTTCCCTCCATCTGCAAAATATTGCTATGTGTTTCCAAGACAGCCGTATCTGCTATACATGGTATAGTAGGAATAAAGCAATACAATTTAGACTCAGTGTCTTGACCATATAAATTTTTGTTTATGTTGTAAAGATATGGAACAGAAAGCTTAATAAAACTTAACTAAATCATATTGACATTTAAAATACACAAAAATAACTTTGTGTGTCAAATATCTATTTTATTTGGGTTAAATTTTAATTCTTACATCATGCTGTCCACATTCAATTACATTAGGACCCTCTGTGTTAGACATGCTGTAGGAAAAAGGTAGATACAGCAATATCTGTCTGTTTCCTCAGTATGTTACGAAGTTAGCACGTTGCCTGTAAAATGTATGATGATGTCCATTTTACAAACGGGTATAAAAACTCTAAAAAATAATGGTTTGGTGTAGAGTCCCACGGGGCTGGAAGGAGAAAGCCAAATCACAAGTCCCATTCTACTGCCCAGGCATTAGATTAATCTTCTTTCTGGCAGCTATTTAATTCAAAATAGATTTAGATCAGAACTTTTGTTTGAACACAGTGGCCATTTAATCATGCCAAAATGTTTCCACTGTTCCCACTTTTTCTTTCATTACATTGTGTGCTAAAGAAATTATAATCAGCAAAGCGCTAGAACTATCACCTGGCTATCCTGAATCATAATGAAGTACTGCGTGGCATTTTACCGTTCCAATTTGTGATTTGTGGTTAAATTTGATATGCAGCATACTGAATTCACATTATTGTGTAAATATTCTCATTATAAGCTATAATTTGCTTTTGATCTGAAAAGGTCATAAACATGCCATCGGTTATTTCATAGTAGTATATAACGATTCATTGTTTTTTTCTTCGCTTAGAATGGGAGATATCTGCAGTAACTGTATGGTAATGGCTGGAAAATGTTGACTTTTATCAATGGCTTGTGTTTGCTTCATGCCTTCAACTCCTACATATTATAGCGGTATTGCTGTTTCTGTTTTATTCTATGGTGGTTTAGTATTATGCTGGATATACTACTTTGCATAATGTTGTGAAATTCCTACTATTAGGCCTTGGAAAATATTCAGCTCAGATTCCAAACTACTCTGAAATAATGTTAAGTTTAAATCTAATTTGCAGTCAGTCATTCAAGGTCTATACATGGTTGTCAACCATCAATTTCATGTATCTTTAATTCTGTTCTGAAAAACAAACATTTAAATTTTATCTGTTTCCTGTCCTATCCAAAAGTCTGTTTTTCTGTTTTTTCCTGTTTTACTATTCCCTCTGATCTTGTCACAATCTTTCCGTGAAAACAGGATAATGACTGTGGTACAGGAGCTTTCATAAGAAAGTGCTTTAGCATCTCAGGAGACTGAGAGGAGGAATTTGTGCTTGTGCTGAGCCAGAAGGTGAAAAAAGTAACAGGTGACTCCCTTCTGAAATAAAATCATGGTGATAGGGAAGGTGCTGAGTCAGCAAGAACAGAAAATAGCATTTTTGTTATTTTAGTTCCATTTCTTGCAAATGATAGGTAAATACTGCTTTGAATTGTCCCAAATCCAAATGCATGCTTTATAATGAAGTAGAAAATCAGAGCAGGGAGACTTGTTAAATATACAGGATCTTTGGGGGCATGGCAGAAGCACGGATCCTTTGTTTGGACTGCATAGTTAAAGTTTAATTAGCCACCAACATTGCACGTCTGCTGAGACCTGTGAGATTAAGCAAAAGTTAGCCACAAGGTAGGACTGCCAAAACCCTCCTACACTTCAGGGTTTTGCAATACTGCAAGCAGTATGTATTTCACCATTTGAGCTTGCAGAGAAGAAGGACTTGAACTGTTATGGAAATGGAAATGCCAGGTGGCACAAAGCAGAAGCCCGTGCGGCAAGTTCCTAATGGAAATCAGGGAAGAGTTAAGCAATGACACTTCTCACCAGCAAGCTGTGATGGGACTCTGAGCCCCAGTGTGTGCTTTAAGTGATATCTCTGAGTTAAACTTCTAAGGGAGGCTGTACAACTTGTTGACTCATTGCTTTTTTTTTTTTTTTTTTTTTAATGTGCCTCTTTGGGTTTCATGTTAGCTGACAACCTTTTCATTTTGGTGTTGTTGCTAGTACTTTATTGAAGCAATTTGCAGGAACGAGAACACTACATAATCCAGGATTAAGAGGTTTGACAGTTAACTTGCAGGTTTATGTTGTGCCTTTGCTGTCCTGCTGGTGAAGTACATCCTCTGTATTTAAGGAGTTTTCTGAAGACCATCACATAACATGGCTTTTACTATATATATTATGGGAGTATTAATAAACCCAAATCATAGAAGAGGAATGACCATACTGATGTCCAAAGTTGGTGTCCCAAATTAAGTTGAGTTGTCATGTTAGCTGAGTACACTGGTGCTATTTTACAAATTCACTACTCAGACATTTCATTAAATGTCCCTCAAAATGTATAGGGAGGTGACGAGCAAGGATTTTAGTATTATTTGAACTCTTGTCATATATAGAAGCAATTGAGTGATGCGTGATTTTTTCCCCCCCTACTATTACATATAGAAAGGAGCAACACTTACTTTCCTTTCCTAGATTCTGTTGAAAAAGAGTTTTTGTGGTTTAAGACACCTACTTTTATTCAAGTTTCTCCGACAGCTTCAGAATGGTGATGGAATCTTCAGGGATGTGCTGTGGATTTAATCCTACTGACACTGAGTTTACTCTGGCCAAAGGTGTTTGAAAATGAAAACCAAATATATATCTGAGAAAAGTGTCTCACTAATAGTTCCTCCATCAATTAAAAAAATATTCAGCATTCCTTTCACTGGGACCCTCAACATTTTGATGACAGCAGAGTGGGTGTATTTGCTGCATAAGTTATAGCTGAAATTCCTAGACTGTATTTGCTGTGTGTTGTCCAGGATTTTAGTAATATTGGAGATCAAGCAGAGGAAGCCCAAATTTTTCTGGCACGCTGCTCTTGGCATCAGTTTGTCTGGAAAATCTTCATATGGCTCATAAGAATCCATTTATTTCCACTATTGTCTCATGTGATACAAAAGCCCACATAACATCCTTATCCGCAGATGTTCCTTATAGATCTGGATAAGAGAGTCTTATAGCTACTTGTGGCTGTTCTTTATTTCTACCTCGACACAGAAGTCGGTTAACAAAGAACATTCCCTTTTTTCCTTACTTTTATTCAGGAAAAGAAACAAAGTATCTCCCTCATTTGCATTTATATTTAATTTGTGAGAGATCTTGTCTTTTTTTCTGACAACCAGGGAACAGATTAGTGTCCAGATAGATAGTTTACCAGTATCTGCCTTTGAAGACCTATTAATTAAAATCTGGATATATGCTTTCCTGAGCCTGTTTAAATATGCCTTAAATACTTCTTAATCTGAAGATTTACACTTTTGCTTTTAGACCAACAGCATATATAAAAAAAAAGAAAACAGTAATTCATAAGACAATTTCTGTGGTAAAGGAAATTATTTTTATATAATTAACAAAGAACACAGGAACCATCAATTTTTACAACTTTTGCATCTGAATAGTAATACTATTACTGAGTATGCTAATACTTAGTAATACTAAGGAGAAGCGTATTAATAAAATGCATTGGAGGTTTTTTTTGCTATTCACGCTTAGTGATGGATTTGTATGTAGACATCATTTGTATGTCAAGATATTTCTAAAAGAGGTACTTGCTTTTGCTGAAAAAACACATGATGCTGAGGGCTGAGGAGCAGGATCATGTCAAAATATCCGAAACCCAGCAGGAAATTCTTTTCTAGTTAGAGGGCCTGCACAAAGCTCAACATTTCAATAGTGCCGCATTTAATGCAGGAAACAGTGGGGTTTAAATACTGCCTATGAGTACATGTAGTGCTTGCAGAGTCCAAGAAGAGGGAGAAACAGAAAAAAAGAGGTTTTGTATAAGCATAAAATTGAAGCTGGGCATAAGTTCCCTAACATTCAGGATAAAAGAAGGTGGCAACTTTTTTTTTTTAAAGTCCTCTTTCTTTATGCTTAAACGTTCTGGTTAATATTCTAGCCTGACCGAAGTCAGTAACAAGCTCCCACTGACTTCAGTGGAGCCGGGATTTCACACTTTGGCTGAGGCAAACCATAGATCTTCTTTATTTCCGTCTTTCTTTAGAACTTTGACTCCAAAGAGCTATTTGCTTTGCATTTGACTTTGCTCAGGGGAGACCTGCTTTCCACTTCAGTGGGTGTAGATCAGTCCCTCCCTGCCCCTGCCTGGCACGGAGCTGGGAGGCTTCCCCCGGCTGTGTGTGTGGGGGTGCACCCGAGAAATGGCAGATTTCCTTCTATCCCTTGAGGTTAGTTCAAGGGGAGATGTTTATAAATGCACTATTTTTATTTGGGGCTTTGTTAAGGATGTGGTGTTCTGAATCAGTGTGTCTATTCTAACGTTAGTCACCGTACTACAGACAGTACTGCCAAGTGACTGCAGCCTGTGGCAGAGCCCAGCGAAACCACCAGTGCTGGGAATCTGTGGTGGTCGGGCTTTATGCTCAAGACCCACAAAAGGAAGTGGTATGGGAACAAAATCGTAACAAAATCTTTTAGGATTTGGTTAATTAATTATATTAATAATTTTTTAAAAAAGTATTCATGGAGGTTAACCCCCTGAAAGTGTTCAAGGAACTGCCAGTCTCTTTCAAGGCAATATTTATCCTGATAACAGATGAAGAAAAAAGAAAAATCTGCACTTTTCAAACTTTCTTTTCCCTGACTCTCCTCTTTTTCCTTTCCTCCCCTTCCTAGTCCTTCTGTTTCACAATGGCAATTTTTTTTAAAATTTTTTTTTTATTCTTCATTTAACATTTTGTTTGTGCATGATGTTGCCTTTCTGTTTAGGAAATAACGAAAGAGTCAGTATTCCACAGCTGCAAAGTTACTACTGTCTTGAGGCTGACACAGAAACAGATACAGAGCTATAGTCTGTTTAAATGGAGATTACAATTTTATGTAGCAATTAACGGTTAACTAGGGGTAAATGATCCAAAATTACCCAGCAGGGTCTTTGTTGAACAGAAACACTGCTTAATGTCCCTTGTTTACTAACAATCTGATGATGAGTGAGAAGACATTTCTTCTTCTATACCGTCAGGTCTACACAGAAGCTGAGATGTGGTACTTCGGTACAGTGCCAGGAAGATGAGGGGTGTTGTAAGGTGCTCTGGACACAGATTTACTCTCCCTGCTACACCACGTTAATGTTCAGAATATATGACCACCAGTGAATACAGTTCACCACTGGGAAGTGCTTAACCTTCCAGCTTAATAGAGACCTAATAAAGCTGTGATAGTTGCAATGCGATGCAACCTTCAAAAAGTCATCTCCCTGACTGCTGGACACTAGACAGAATGTGTGAAGAAGACCCACACATTTGTTTTCCAGTTTGATCACTCAGGAAAATTACCTTCCTGTCCACAAATGTAATGTTCATCCACATTCTGGACATCAAAAGCAATACAGGTACTGGTTTGAGGCTGGGAGGTTGGGAATGGACTCTTGGGTTGTGGAAAAATTTATTTTGGCCCTCCATGCATGCCTTTGGGTTTCAGGGCGAGTGGCAGAAGTCCAGAAGCTGCATCCTGGTGCTGCAGTCCTGAAAAGGACTGGGAAGGGGTGGCAGCAGACTGCACCTCCTGGAGGTGAAAAAAAGGAGGGAAGGGAGACATGAAGAAATGCTCTTTTAAGCAGGATGATTTGTTTTGGAAAGTTTACATTAATGGACACTCATGTCTTAAGGTTACTGTAGTTGTCTAACTATGCTACAATTCAGACCCCTTTTTAAGGACCTTACATCCTATACAGCTAATGAAGCTAAGTGTAGGTACTGTAAATATTGGGAAGAGGTAGATATTACCAGAAAGTGGTCCAGAGCACCTGCGTCAAATGCTTACAGTTAGAGATGGTGACAAGCTTGTTGTCATCTATTATTTCCTCTAGATGGAAGGTTTTTTTCTTCCTCTCTTCAGACTAAATACAGTTCTGTGACTGGATTGTAACATATGAAACAGTAGCATTTTCCCCCCCTACTTTCCACAGCAATCCTCCTGAGTTATCCACAACGTAAAACTTCAAGCAAGCAGGAGTAGCAGTTAAATCATCTGCTATGCATTAGATGTACAAATACATCTACAAATACATTTACAAATTAAAGTCCTGTTTGCAGCATGCATCCCAAAGGGTTCAAAGATTGTTCTGCAGGGGAGAGTGGGAAGGCAAACGTCTATCAATGCATTTTATATATGCTACCTGTGAGAAATGTTTCATAGAGTTGAGGAATAGAAGGGAAAAGAATCCTGGGGAGTGAAGCAAAGTGCTGCTTGGTTTTCAATACTTGTACATCAATCTTAAAATTAAAATCAGGAATATCTGATAAGCACCTTAGTTCATGTGATAATAACTACCAGAAATTTATGTGAAAATTAGATTCATTATGTACATAAGAATCCTCAGAAACCTGGTAAAAAATTACAAATAGCCACTGATACAAAATCCAAGTGTGAGCAGATTACATTTCAAGGCGACAAGCCATGTTGCATTTGCTGGCAGGAGCTGGCATCTGTTTTCAAATGTAACATCCTCAGTGTAGCTGAAGAGCCTCTCAGAAAGAACGTTGCTGGGAAGAGCTCCAAGCAAAGACAAAACCAGGTTTGCAAGATGTGGAAGTGAGCTAGCATTAGTCTTCCACCACTCAGCAAGACCTGCTATGTGTGCAGTGAGCTCAGCGAGGTATGGAACTAGTTCCTATTTGGCAGAAACAAGAGTCATTTGAGCTTGAGGTTATCGTGATCTTTTCCAAATAGCTCATTGCATTTGCAGCTTCCAGGTGGGCTGGATGATACTCTTTGGTCTTTATCACGGCTTCTTGGGTCACTGGGATTTTCCCCTGATGTTCCTCAGCTTGACTGTGTGTCACAGTTCTGGCATTGCCTTGGCGAAATTGAGAACTGGCAGAGAAGTGCCTGAGCTGAGGAATCAGAACTCATGCTACATGGTGTCTTTACTGACTCCACACTGTTAAACTGCTCAGAAAGACAAGATAACACTTTCTCTTTCTTGGCCTTGTTGCCTTGATCCGGTGCTCTCATGCTGAGGTGGGACTGTCAGAGCCCTGACAGCTGGCATGATGACACACATACGTGCATCTCTGGAGTTTATTTTTCAACCTCACTCCTCCAAGGGGTTGAGGATATGAATGACAGTGTGTGCCAGGCACCACTGTACCTGAGTCAGCACCAGCTGTCTCCAGCCAGAAAGCTATCACAGATTGTTTGTTCTTCTACAGGCTTTTCAACATGCAGCATGTGGTTTTCCGCCTTGTGGCTATGCCTAGGAGATGCCTCATGAAGAGGTGTAATTTGGAAACAAAATTGTTAGTGTGTTTAAAGTTGCTGAGTGTTCAATTGGTAATAAACCTGTCTTAGTCTTTGAGAGATAGTTCAGCAAGAACACTCTTTGGAATCATCTTGTTTGAATAATGCATCATTCATGCAGATGCAAAGGATGTGTAGAAGGCATCTTTCTAATCACATTGCAGTCATCAGCCAGTTACAGCAACAGCACAGTATAGACAAGGTCCTCTCTGACAACTGTGTACAATTATCCCATCAGGTAAATTTTTGTTATTTGAATGTGTCCAGGAAGGCATGTGCCAACCACGTGTCAACTGCTGAAGGCCAGGTCATGAACAACCCAGGACTTGAAATCTTTAATGGCTGAGTGAAAAGAGAGCCTGAGCTGTGATATTTGAACACCACATACATGCTAGTAGTTATTTTCTGGTTTTAGCATGACTACTGCTCACAGGCAACTTGTCAATTTGCCTGGGATTGTAGTATTTAATAGCAGAAGAAGCTGGGGTGGTATTTACAATGGGAAGGATGATACTGAACTTCTAGTGAGCACATCACTGACCTGAAGTCCAGGCACTCTGCTGGTGCAATTTTTCTTTGACAGAGGATCTTTCTGATGGAACTTCTTGTTTTTAACATATATGGTCTTCAAACTTTTGTAGAACTCTTGATGTGGCTGATGTGAAAGCCTGACTATGCTGTGACCTTAATCTTTATTTTGATCCTTTTATAAGCTTCCACAGGTGCGGTGTCAGCATACTTTTTTTCTGGCTGACAAACACTAACCAAATACAACAATCCTTTGAACAATGTTTATTTTGTGTTTTTTTTGCAGCCATTCCTAACTCAGTAAGAAGTTCCCTTTTTTTTTCTTCTTGGACTTTGTCTAGCAAGATGCAAAGGGAGGCATATCTCATGCAAATAAGATTTTTGTCATTGCAGTAATTAATGAAAGGAGTGAAACTAGAAAACATCAAAAAGTTGGTTCACTGAAACGATACGTCACTGAGACTCCTATACTCTAAGACTTCAGTATCCAAGTAGTAAAAGTATAGTTCAGAATGACAAGATTTACAGAAACGAAACCAAATATAGGTTAAGTGTTTTCCATGTCCTTGTGAAACACTGGTATTTGTTCATATAAAAATAACATGTGGAAAATAATATCTCATTTATATCCTGTAGAATGTGATGAAGGCAATTTGGTTTGTGCTGTGTGGTGGGACTCTACTGAAATAGATCCACTGTATCATGTAGCCTAATTACTTTCACTCTAAATGCATTTCCAAAGAGTACTTTTAAAAAAAAAGTCACTTAAAAGCATGAAAGTGATCAATGTTTCTTTGATTCTAACTGCTAGATAGTGAGGTAGGTAGTTATTTTTATCTAAAAGTTTTCAATCTGCCCATACAACCTAGAAAAATGGTGTTTGTGATCAGGGAGTTTCACCTTGGAAAATAAAAAGGAGTCTACGACAATACTAGAAACACATTTGCTGAGCTGCGAGAATTCTTTCCTGGCTATAGACTGTCCATAAAGAAAGTATCTAATTGTACTAGACACACTTTGGAAACTTTCCCAGAGGAATAATAGATAAGTTAACGGAGCACTTTTTAATTTTGCAAAGTGCACTCTTCCTTATAATTTACTTAATATAGAAATTTAATGTACTGCAGTTTACTGAACAAATTACATTTAAAGTATTTCAGAGTTAGCTTGAAAGCTCTGCTTTGGTAGCCAGTTGGACTTTATTATTTGATTATCCAGATAAGGACAAGCAGTAACAAAGTTCTCTGTCTTAAGTGGTTCCAGGGATTATCTCTCAACCATTACCACTGTTAAATGCAGAATTTAAATTCCCAGAAAAAAATAAAGTAATACAGCAGTGCTTTCCTGATACTGCACTAGTTAATGCTTAGGTTTCATTTGACCTAAGTCTGAGAGGATTTCTTATTTGTTCCGTAACAGCTTTCATAAATGAACTATACCTTTATGAAATAAAAACCTAAAGTTATAGGAAAATGGAGGAATGCTAAAAATGAATATGAACAGAATCAAATGTCCTCTTTGCATGTACTACAGTCCAGCTAACTCTTTTTTATTTATTTGCACAAAACATCACAAAAAACACAATTCTGGATTAGGAGTAACAGCATATACAACTTGTTTTCATTAAACCATTGTCATAGACACATGATTCATCATAAGTGATACTTCTGCCCTGCCCTCCTGTAGGGCAATCATGTAATTTAAAAAAAACCCACAATTTGTTTTTAAAATTATGTTATGGTTTTGTTATCAGACAACAGGTCAAATGAGTGTTTGTACTTGGAATGACACAGACTGTGGCATAAATTATCGTAGGCTCTGAAGCAGCTCATTAAAAAGTTTCATCTGTTATGTGGAGGAGCTGTACCCTTCTTGTGTGTCAGAAGTAGAATTGTGGGCAAAAATCCTTATTGTGGAAGCTTTTAGATGCCCTGGGATGGGCACATAGATCACTTGGATGACAGAGAATTATTTAAACTTTATGAGAAACCAATGTAGAGAGCAGAATTTTGAAGCGTTCTTGAAAATCTTTGTGGCTAAGAAGATGCACTGCTGCATCCTTCATTGTTTGAAGTTTCCTACAAGTGGTTTCTCTGTCAGGAGTCTTAGAAAAGACAGGGCATCAAAGGAAGTGTGCCTGAGCCTTTTGCTATGTGCTTCAGTTGTCTTCTGCCAATGGGAGTTTGAAGGTGCAAAGTGGTGGCAGCACCTGGGAAGAACTTCAGGGCATGTGGGAGAGGACAGCAAGAGGGATGGATGAGGGAAGTACATGACAGAAGACTGCAGTAGAAGGAGTTAATGAAACCACGTCATCGCATTCAGCATGGAATAGTCTTCTAGTCAAATCCACAGGCAGAATACGGATTCTGCAATGAGGTGCCTGGGGAGTCTGAGAATCATCAAACTGAAGAATGACTGACACACTTGCAGTTGGGTACTTCCAGCTAAAAAAGACTGCACTGCAATGGCAATTCCTCAAAATATTACCTACTCTCAGAGGGTCTGACCGCTATGGCTCCTGAGTTCAGTTTTGGCAGTCCACTGATGGTTAACCAGGTGATCTTGGCTTAACACAGAGCCAATTTTGTTACAGAAACTATTTTGTTGACAGCAATGGTCCTGCAACTAAAGTCTGGAGGGGCTGTGGAGTCTTTCATCTCTGCACTGTGCATGTGTTCATCCAGGCAAGATGTGGGCTCTCTAAAGGAATTTCAGAAGACTTTCCTTCCAGTGCGGGGTCAGAAAAATATAGTGATCAAATCTATGGCATGCTGTTATAGTCCAGGAGAAAAAGAATAAACAAATGCCCTCCATCATCAAAAACTGAACACTGTTATTAGGGCAATCTTTAGTCCTAGTCCTTGCTGCAGTCCCCATTGTGCTAACTGAAGATGTTGAACTCAGTCAATTGATATTTTTGGCAGCCTTTGATCAATTTATATGTGAATATGTTCAGAAAAAAACCCTTTAGTATTGGATGGTAATTGGCTGTCCATTTTATCAGGGAAAGTAAGGAAGGTGAAGAAGGACTATTAGGCAACCTGTTGTATTGAAGAAAAAAGGAAATGTTGTCAAATTGGGCCAAGGGAGGATTTATTACTCCTACAGCTTTTTTACCAACCAGAAAAACAGAGACGAAATTACTAAGAATTGGACCATGTTTAGTATTTTCTGTGATGCAAAGATATTGAATTCTTAGAGGTAAATCACATTGTTTCCTGGCTGGTGGAGGGGTATTGCTTGTGTATTAGTAAGTATACCAAATATACATGATCACTGAAGTAGTTAAGTAGGTTTTCTTCAGCACTCAGATCTGGGCAGTGCTGTTGTCTGCGGATAGATTGATGATACGCTTCAGAGTTTGAATAGCTCTTTGGTGTGAGACTTGATGGCTGGAGATGAAGAATTAAGTTTTCTTCATCTGGCATATAGCCTCAAGATAATCTCAGAGAAATATTTTATGCTTCTGCTTCTTTGAAAAACATATATATGCTGTTTGCTTTTAGCAGAAACATATAAATGGATAAATCAGTAAATGGCCTCATGAGATTAACATTCAATTAATGGATGATTTCCTCTATACAAAGATTTTTATTAGCATTATGATTACTGAGAATAATTAGTCATAGAAGTCTACACTATCATCAAGTTGAAGAACATGACTGGATCTAATTAAAGCTAATGTGAAGAACTGAGTATTGCATTTTGACTAGGATGGCAATGCAAAATCCCATGCTCTTGTGAAGTATGAGCTTCAGTGACATCATGTGGTCAGGACTCACTTTGTTGCATTTGAAAGAGGGCATTTGCAAAACCTAAGAATGAAGACGTACTACATTCTGAAAACCATATGTGTGAAAGGTGAGTATATAACCTGTGGCTGTGGTGTGCCATCTGCAGACATCAAAGCTCACACTAATCACATGGAATCCTGGAAACCTGATGATAAGAAATTATAGAAAAGCTGAAGAAAATCAGTTTCCTTCTGTCTCATAAGGTGGTTCTTTAGGGGAGGAACTAAAACTCTTCTTCTAGACCAGGGAATGACCAGCTGGAGACAAGCAACAGCCCATTTCCTAATAGCTCCTCAGAAATGTGAGTTTGTCATTGGAGTACTGGAAGTAATTTCTGCCTACAGTTGTGGATTGAGTTAAAAATATAGTTAGATACAGCAAGCTGTTATTATTCACAGATATGAAGAAGATATTTAAGGTAGAGATGATCATTAATTTCACTGTAATGACTAATGCTTTTATATTTCCAGTGGCCTACCACTTCTTTGATGAAATACTTGCCATGCTTTGGCTCACGCGGGGTTTTCTGGCATCTTAATGAAACTGTACCTGTACTTCTTTCAGGGAAAAAAAGTCTTGATGATGTTGATACAATACACATGAAGTTGTTATGAAGGAGGTGAGATGAGCAAGTACATCAATAGTTCAGATAAAAATCACTGTCTACAGCTGAAAATAAACCTTTTTTTTGGAGGCTAGAAAGGCTTACATCAGAGTTTTACTTTTTACTTCTATTTATTTTTTACCTCTAGCAAAATGTTGTAACAGTCTTCAGCCTGTTGGGAAGTAACAAGTAAGATTCATGGGCAATAATCTCACAAGTAAGCCAGTTTATAGATTTAGTGGGTGGATTGACTTTTTGTTTAGCACCTCAAATTCCAAGACATTATCCCTACTGAATTTGACTGCAAGAAAATTAATATATTCCAGTTATAGTGATAGGGGAAAAATATTGTCAGTGTTTGTTGCTTCTTTCAATTTTTTTTTTTCTTTTGGTGTGAATGTAGGTAATACAGAATATCAATTGTATTTGTAGATGAATAGTGGAAGTCATTTAATAAAACTGACTTTAATAGTCTTCCAAAGAGAATCACATGCACATTCAAAGAAGGCTGACTTCTATCTTTAACTTTTACATCAATATTTTTCCTTGTATTTAAAGAATAACATGTTGGGACTGGCAATTTGAATTAATTTTGTATCATTTGAGTAGGTTGCTACTGCTGCTGGGTGTTAGCAAGTGCATCACTAATATACATTTAGAAGTTTTCAGGAATTAAATTTTTAAACGCTGTCTCTTTTCTAAACAATTGTTGCCATCAGCTATTGTTTTTTCCCGTTTTTCTCACAGATCTCCAAAGAAAAATTAATATTTTCAACTTGCGTCTATCGAGACAGAAAGGTCTAAAAGGCAGACTTAGATGTCTGGAAATACTACTCATCACATGAGTATTTGGTATTAAAATCTATGTGAGAGTGGTGGAAGGAAAGGTGAACAGATTTGAAAGCTCACAACCCAGTAAATTCTAAAAATCTGCTATTTCTTTGTTTAGATGGAAATTTCAGAGACTTGATAACACATCAACTGCGAGATAAGCTGGAGGTGTGAAACAGCACAGTCTATCTACCTCCTTTTCTCTTTTTTTTCACAACTCCTCCTTATTTTATTCAGGTGCATTTGCAGTCAGAAGCCTCTTATCAAATATGTGCTTATAGTTGAAAATGACACACCTGCCCAGTATCTATGGTAACAAAGGCTCTCTTCAATCTCAGGCTTCTTGGTGCTCTTTTCTGCCTTTTTATCTCCTGGAAGAATAGATAATAACAAGTATTTTTAACAGTTTGTTTTAATTTCTCTTGCCACTATAAGCTTTTCTCCAGTGGTTATAGTGGATTAGTGTTTTGTGATGATGCAGGGTTTTTGTTTTTGTCCTTGAAAAGATAATTAAAAATGCAAGAAATAGTAAAGTAAACATTGTCTTTTTAGAAAAAAAAAAATGCCAATAAGAGAGTTACGTATAATATGTATCATAAGTACATCAAATAATTCCGATTCTGATTCTGACATAAGAAACTGCAGATCTATAGGAAAATTGCTTTAGTCAAAATAATAAATAAAATCTAGTCTATTTTTTATGATGGAGAACTGATCCAATCTACTGAGCTCTTTCCTCCTGTTGAAATGGATGACAAGGGAGGGTTTAGTATCTCACAGTATCAGTTAGCTTGGATCACTCTGCGCTGAATCAACGCACCGTGGAAAATAATCGTATTAATAACTTTATTTATAAACCCTGACAATTTAAAAAAATGAAAACATAGGGTCTGTTTTTTCTTCTTAAAACCTCTCTCATTCTTTTCAGAGTTATAAGTACAGCCAGTATTAGCTAAAGGAAAGGGCTTCAGTACCATCTGTTTCGCCTGGTTCTGAGATTCTTTCTGTGAAATCAGAAGACAGCCTGGGCATATTTTGAGTATAAGTGGTATTGTTTGTACATTCTGTTAAATCAAGGTGAAGAGACAAGTCCCCCCGTGGAGTTCAAGAATCACTTAGCAAACCAGATCCTTGTCAGAAAACATAACAATATTCCTTCTTTATAGTGCACTCTATTCAAGGTTGCCTTTCATAAGAGTACCCATGACATAAGGCTGCTATTCTTCAGTTCCTCCTGCTCTCCTATTTCTCATTTGACAAGCACCTTCCAACGAGTGCAAAATCCTTCACTTCTAAGAACAGTCTTTCTATTAAAATGTGATGTAATCCTCATCTATGTCCTACTTATGAAACCTCGCAGACTAATATACTTCACAAAGGTCTATGGGTCATATTTTTTCCCTAAGAGAAGCCATGTAAATCTCAGAGAGTTCACTGAAGTTACTGGAGATTTACACTCGTGTACCAGAACAGTGGTCTGCTCTATTCAATACATAATTCTTTAACCACTGCATGGTTTTAATATGATGGTTATTAATGTGATGATTTACTATTTTATTTTAATGACAGCTCATCAAATTTGGATACACAATATGCTGGGATTTGTGTAAAGGAAACAAAATTGCTGAAATGCGTGGTTTAATCTGAGCCTGTAAAGAGTTTTGCAAATGAAGGTGAATAACTTGGATAGAGCTGTGGAAAGAAAACCTGTAGAGGGATTCAAAGGCTAATACAGTCAAAGTAACTGACTGGGAGAACAAACTTTGCAGCAGTTTCTTGAGCAGCTGTGATCTGAGTAGGGATACATTCAGAAAAGACCTGGGAAGGGATGCTGTGATATTAGAAATGCAAAATAATGGCTGAAAGGATTCACATCTGCAAATAGTCTCTAGCCTAACAGCTTAGACACTCAGCTGAGAACTGGAGGGAAAATTTGGAATCTATTCCGTTTGACTTCACAGCAGTAGACGTATCCAACTGAGATTTTCCTGAGATTTCCCGAGTTCCAGGACCAAGGTCTAATAGACTTTAGTTAGTTAGCTTCTTAAGGCTAAAGAGAACCTGTTTTGAAAACAGCAGACCTTCTAACCTACTCTTTGTTCAGCTATCTGGCTGGGAAATCAATTATTTGCACATCTCTGTTGCACATATATCCTGGTTTCAGCTGGGACAGAGTTAACTTTCTTCATAGTAGCTAGTAAGGGGCTACCTTTTGGACTTGTGCTGAGAAGAAAGCTGATCACATACTGATGTTTACAGTCAAGGACTTTTCAGCCTCTCTGCTGTGCCAGTGTCTGCAGGTACGGGGGGAGCTGGGAGGGAGCACAGCCCCAGTTACTAGCCTAGGATTCAGTCTTAGATTTAGGACTGAGACCCAAACTGGCTGATGGTGTATTCCATATCATGCATGTCATGCCCAGCATACAGACTAGGTGCTCTATGGAAGTTTGCTCCCCTTCTGGGTTGTCTCTCTCTTGTCTCTCTCGCCTCTCATCTCTCCTACAGAGAGTTGTGATAGCAGGGAGCAGAGGTCAAAAATATTAATAGGATTGTTTAATGTTATAAAGGAATTATGTTTTTCAAGGTTATTCCAGTATCCTAGTCAATAGTAATATCGTCACAGTGTCTTCATGTAATCAGGTTATGCTTAATAAAATATACTGCTGAATACTCAAAATTAAAATGCAGATGGAATAGGAGAGGAAGATTGTGATAAAGAAAGTAAAGTTGTCATCATCATTTTATCAAATAACTTCTGCTGAACAATGGTGAGGCTCCACCTAGGTTCAGTGGCCTTGTGCACAGAGGTCATCCAGAGATAACATGTCCTTCCCTGTCAAAATTTCAATTATCTCATTGTTCTCAATTTTCTTACAGAGGTGGCAGGCATTTCAGAAGCCATGGGGCTTACTGCTTGGAGGAAGACGAATTCTCTTCATTTAAAATATGAAATATGAAATTATAGAATAGCCCAGGTTGGAAGGGACCCTGTGGGAACCCTTTTGTGGGAAAGGGAGCTTAGATGAGATTATCTAGCACCCTCTCCAACTGCATCTTGAAAACCTCCAATGAAGGGGACTGCATCATGTTCCTGGGGAGGAAATGAAAGATGAAGTGCTATCCAGTTTTCCCCAGCTCTGAAGTGTGGGTGTAAATATTCTTTCCTGAAAAAGCTGCTTGAGAGAAACTCCTCCTTTCTTACTCAGTCACTTTCTATAGCCAGACAAGACAGCAAGCCACAAAGAAATTTATAAAGACAAAAATGAGTGGGGAAAAAGCTGAAGGCTGGGAGAACAAAGGAAATGATATTTCTAAAGGGAAGAGAATGTGATTGCTCAGGAAATAATTAGACTTGTTACTTAATAAATAGTGTTTCTTCTATTTATTATGCATTTAGAGCTTGTTTGGAGCCTATGAGGGAATAATCGATTTGACTTTTAACAGACACTTAATGAGTTATAGAATAGCTTAGAAAGCTTCACACTGTGAATGGAATTGTTTTCACAGCTGATTTGTGAAATTTGTGAAGATGAACTTGGAGTTCAAAACCAAAAGTGAACTCCTCCTACATGAAAGGTTTATTTGGATCATTCTTCATGCTCAGCCCACTTGTAGCAATTGGATTAAACCTTCAAGATGAAATTTTTCTTCCTAAGCTTAAGGGTGTTTGAGCCCGAGGTGCTGTTGTGAGGTTCCCTTTGAAATTTTCTTTTACAAGTCGTTTCATGGTGATTGACAACATCACATCCTGTTGCATAGAAGAAAATGAGGACAAACTGACTGCATTTTGGTGCACAGTAAATTTCTCATGGATGCACTCAGAGCCATGAATATAAGCTTCACTATATAATTGTATCTTGGATTATTAATATGTAAATAGCACATAGAGTTTGGGGTTTTTTTCAGTTGCATGGAGACTACAAGATGCAGTGAGTACTTTTGCTGCATTTCTGCTCCACCTTCAGCTTTGTTACTTCAAACACGAGGGGTAAAAAATCTCCTTTGCAAGCTTGAGGGCTTAAAACTCACAAGGGAAAAATGTGACTGTGGTCAGTTACCAGGCTGCAAGTAAATACTTATTCATTTAAAAGTAAAAGAAAACAATCTTTTATCCAAATGTAAGGGAAAAACTAGATATACAGTCTTTAAAGTAAAGTTCGGGTTTTCTTACACCACTGCTCCCCTCCCCTGGCCCCAGGCTTATCAAGGATTCAAGGGTGATTTGTAACTGATAGACTGTAAATTTTGGGAAATATCTATAAAGACTCAGGTTGCTTTTGCAGCATTTGATAAGAGCCTCTGTGGTGAACAGATAAATGAGAATTTTTTTTTCTGTCATTATCCAGTATTAATATGTTGCACATGATTTTGTAGATGTTACACATCTCTATAAGTATATACTTTTAATTATAAGAACAGATTTTGCCAATAAAATCAAATCTCTTTCTGATGGAAATCATAGATTGAAATGTGGGGTTTCTTTATTCGCTCCATTTTAAAAGAAGCCAAACATAATGCAAGCGAGGGATACAGACAGTTGAAGAGACCGACTGAAGGAACCGGTGTTATCGGCACACATAAGACAACTATAAATACCATAAATGCTATTTTTACTTGCTTACTGTGATTTATTACTTTTATTGCTGTAGCATTCAAGGACCCGAAGACCATTGTGCCAAACACTGCTCAGACTCACAAAGAGTTTTTACACAGGCTGGGGACAGCGCATGTCTTTGGTCTCCAGTAACCAAAGGTGTGGGGTATCCAGTGGGTGGGAATAAATCCAGACCGTGGGAAGGAAGCACACCTGGGCGGCAGTGGGGCACATTCAACATTTGCAACAACTGACTTAGGTACATGATGGGCTTCTCCATCATTTGAAGCCTTTAATCAACCTGATATTTTTTGTTAGTTATTCCATCAAAAATTTTAGGTTTGGTCAGAGTTATAGGATGTTCATATGTGGATTGTGGAAGGTACTATTTTTAAATGCAAACCCAAAACATACAGCTTCCATTGTGTTTGCAATCTGAATATATCGCTTAGTCACCCTTCTGTAGCTCTTCTTTTCTCCTGAATAATCAAAATTTTCTTTTGGGTAAGATGACAGCCAGAAATGATTGTAGTAGTCCAGCTGGTGGGTTACAGATAACACGATCATAAAAATTGAAGTTATACTTCAGGTAATTAGGAAGTTTGCTTATTCTGTCATTAATTGTGCAGCTGTTTAATTTAAATATAATCTGATTCAAAGTGCTAAAATTTACTCCGAGCTGAACACTACTGTTTTCCCTGCAGTCTGCAGCATTTTGTCAGGGAAATATAAAATCTGGCAATAAAAGGAAAACACTATTTTTTGTTTGCAAAATTACATGTTATGCCTATCTGTAATTTTTTTTTTAATAAAAGGAACTTGAAGTAATGCAATTATTTCTACTGGGAAAACCCCTCAGGAGCAAGTTGTACACAGTAATTATGATTTTAGACTGAGCTGACATCTTTACTAAGTTCTGCGTTATCTTACCGTATATTAAGTATGTTCAGGTTTTGAAGTGGGTGTTTCAAATGTCTTCTCTTAATTATCACTGTGTAACCGAAGAAAAGTACAAACTCACAGCCCCATAAATGTGAAGACTGTTTTGATTTGGTTTGTTTTGATATTGTTTTTCACATATAAATCATATAGACATTTCTGCAACTGAAATGGGGCTAAGCCTCCTGGTGTTATCTTATTTCTTAATTGTAGGCTCTCATTTTCCGAGGTGTGTGTTGACTTGGTCCTTTCGTTACCATGCCCTCCTCTGTTGTTTACTTGCTTATTTACTGGCAAAGCTGCTTATATTATAAACCTATCTAGGCAGAGTAAGCTTTAAAAATGCATGTCAGATTTGTTTTAATTCAGAAACCATTTTCTTTAGCAGCACATGTAGGCTCGCTCGATTTTTTATTATTTTTTTCCCTTTTTCACACTAGAGACATAGAAATGCCTCCTCTGGATAACAGAAGGAGGCGGGTGTTATTGAGAATAGTCTTTGTGAAAAAAGTGGAGCCATTATTAAAAATACTTTCAGATAAATGTCAGTCTTTATACTTCCTGATATTTAACACACATTTCAACTTTTTCTACTTGTTCTACTTGGGTATCTGTGGTGTGAGGAGCTCTTTGAAATGAGCCAGTAGGATACAAAAGCTGCTTCTGCTGTTATGCTATGAGTCCTGAAGTCCGAGGCTGAGAAAGCCTTGCTGGATTTTGGATCTAAGCAGCAGATTTTTCACCTGGCTATAACATGATTAGGAATGAAATCCTGTTGCACTGCCTGTGGTTGGATGCTCTTTCACCTTAGCGCTTAGTAGTTATTCAGAGCTTTCCACTTGATCGTTGCACAATATCGTATGCCACTTCATTTGCAAATATACTTTCAACTTTATGAAGTAGATACAGTATTTTCCACTGGTGGAAAAACTGAAAAACAGAGTGGTTAAGGCAGGAAGGACTAATGAGAGCAACAGGAGAGAGCTGATGCATTGGCAATGAGGCTGCTCTTCCCTCTCTTTTGATTTTCTTTCCTGTTTATCCATTATCAGGGCTATAAGGGTAATTGCATTTATAAATAATGTTTCATTTGATGATCGCAGCATTTTACAGGTATTAATTAGTTAAGACTAATAATAACAACCTAGGAAGACAGGTTAGTGCTGCTATTTTTGTTTTGCAGATGAAAAATGGGGTTCAAAGAAGTCGTATGATTTGCCACAAGGTTAGAAAATGCATTAGTGTCAGAATCAGGGCTGAAGGATGGGATTGAACACTGCTTCTTTAATAGTGCCCAGTGACAAACCAGCCTCGGCTCTGTGTCACAAATTTGAGAAAACATTTTTCCTGCCATAGTATCTTGATTAATCGACTCTTGCTTGGCAGTACATGTGGTAGCAGTGTCTCAGAGCCCCGGTATCCTGTTTTGTGAACCTTTTAAAGGTTGTCTTCTCCATTTTGCACAGCCGTCATATCCTGTCACAGTTATTTCGTGACTAAGTACAAAGTGTATTTTGCATCTAGCTTAAATGTGCCAAATAAAATGGGGAAATGTGAAGTATAGGTGGATGAAAAAGTAAAGGTTTTACCTCCTAGCCAGTATTGAAGAGAATCTTCCAGAAGTGATAAATCCGTGTCTTTAGATGATTTATGTTGCAGTTAGCTGTGTATCCAGGCAGAGAAAAATTAATAGAACAGAACCTGAAAGTTTTGGAAAACAAACAGGAGATAAAATTATTTGGAAACACTGAAACTGTTCTCCACCAGTACTGTAATTTTAAACAATTCAGTCCTGGTAATCAAAAATATTCTGAGAACAGAAAGCAAATTCAGAAGACTCCAGACCTGAAGAAGCAGCAGGATTTTCCAGAGGTTTAAAAGGACCACCTTCTCCAAATATTGCTGAATGTATTTCTAGATAAATTTATAATAAATTTTGCATTTTGCTGAAATTTATCTCAACTTATATATATGACAAGAGGAAGAGTCAAATAAGAATCATATAATCTGTGAGTTTCTGAATAACCTAAAAATATGCTCTTAGAAGGTAAATAGAAATTTCAGAAATAGAAGTCACGAGTACAGTGCTTTCAATTTTTAAGGCATATGTCTGTGAAATAGACACTAAATTCAGAGATCCCTTCTGCCTTGTTTCAGGAACACTTAGAAACATTATGTTGCATGTTACTGTGTATCTGTTAGACCAGGTCCAGCAAAGAAGTAATGAAGAGTTTTGGGATATGTTGAATACTGTAAATGTTCTCCTTTCTTCTTGCATCTGCAAAGTCCTTTAGTGCATATTTTTCTGCAATTTTGTTACATTTAGAAACCCTTACATTATTTAGAATGACTTGTATATGCTTTTTTTTTTTTTTCCCCCAGTTGTGATTTGTGAATCTTTTAGGAAAAAATGTATGAGACTGGAGAATGTGCAAAGAACATCCTAGTTTACTGACTAGTTTGTGAATAATGACTTTTTTTTCCTAGTAAAATCCTCTTCATGAAGTTTTTTTGTGTTTTTGTTTTTTATTTTTTTTTTAATTTGACTTTCAACTTAATGTAGATAAAAAAATAAAGACAGTGTTTCCCTTACGGATAGAAATAATTAATTTCCTGCATTTAGATACATTCTTTTCAAACAGTCTTCCCTGTGAGTAGTGTTGCGGTCACTCCATGTGATTGTGGAGTTGTGAAGACTACATTTTAAAAGTGCTCTAATATAATCCATTTTCAATTGCGTGTATTTTCATTATCTGATATTTTTAATGCGGTCTCCAGAAAGCCAGTTTGATTTTTCTGAAATTTTAGCACTAAAGTTTGTATGAAAGAAGAGAGACTGTCCCAATGGCAACGGGATGGCTAAACTAAGAATTAATAAAAATTAACAAAGAATCACCTGACAGAGCACAAAAAACTTGCTTTTGGATGCTGAGCACAGGCACAAATCTGTAGGTAGAAATCTCAATGTACAGTTGGGTTTCGCTCTTCCTCCTCTTGGACCACAGAACCGTATGAATCAAACTGCCTCGCTTCTCTTGTCTAGACAAGGTTTTACCTGGGTTTATTCAAGGAGCTTTTCCTCAGGCTCTTGATACTTAGAGCAATGATACTCTTGAGCCTGCAGCCATACAGAGCCTGTAATAAAAAGAATGAGAGGCTAGGTATGGCCCTGGGAATTTCCCATACTGTAAACTGTACAGGCAGATAGGTGTAAACCCTTGAGAAAACACTTGTGGAGGCTTCTGCAAATGAATCCTACAGGCTTTGTGCCACTGCACTTAAAACCTTACCACTGGGAATAACACTGGAACTGGTGTTTTCACCCAGGCTGGAAGCCACCATTTAACGTGCCATAGTACATCCTTTTTCTTAGTAGCACCTCGAGCTGTTTATATTTCATTGAATGTAATAGTTTATTTTCATGCTGCTGCAGATTTGCCACACAGTTCATTAAAAAAAAAAAAGTATTAAAAAAAGTTGATGGGGTTGAGGAAGGGTTGAGGAAGCTGTATTCTTCGTGGCTTGAAGGTTGTAAGGTTGTTTTTTGACTGTAAGGTAAATTTGCTGGGTGTTTGTGCTAAAATTATCCACAGTGAAACAGTTAATAATAGTAACACCAGTGAGATAACAAGTGCAGTTCACACAGCTTAGACTTCTCACCTCTACCTGTTTGTAGACCTGGAAAGATATAACAGTGTATTGGGTTATATTCTCTTTATATTGTTAAGTTGTTAAAAGTCATAAAGGAAGAATACTTCACCGTGATCGTGCTGGTTTTGGAGCAAAGTGGAAAAATCACACGGCGCTTAAATACCAAGGTTAGGGTGAGAACAACAGACTGAATTAACTGGAATAAAAACCAAACTGTAACCCAGAGACATCCACAGTTACAACATGTCCTTTCAATGTTTCCCTTCTCCCTGCTTCTAGGTAGCTTTAGGAGACTATTTTTAAGGCAATTTAGGGGCATGCCCAAGTCCTGACTTTTTGAAGTAAAAAGTTTTGCAGCACTTCATACAATGCTGGACCACCCACTGTGGGACTCCCATTTACATCTTTACATTGTTTTACAGATATGAATAAACCTATTTTTTAATTAATTAGCTTGTAAGCTTTTGTGGCAGGAACCAAGTCATTGTTATGTCTCTGTACAGTGCTCAGTCCAATGGGATCATTGCTTATTATTCATATCAGAAACAGCTCAAATCTTCTCAGCAGTGTAGGCAAAATTGAATTTTGTTGCCCCTGGGAGAGCTGACAGGGTTGGTAAGGTTTTTCAGGAGGATATGGTGAAGGGGACATGGAGAGCTTTCAGTGTTGGGAGGGTCAATATGTTTGAAATGATTGTGAGATAATGGGGATGCTGCAGAATAAGGCTGGATTATTTTACCTACTTAATTTCCCATCTCCCTTCAGCTTGCCCTCTTTTTTTTTTCAGGGGCCCTACCTCACAGCCTTTTGCACAAAGCAAGTCCACAAGCAGCACATTCACAGCCTAAAAGGATAAAGTAACTATTTATTGTCCAACACACATGAAAAACAGCTAGGATTTCATCAGCTATGAAGCTAAGCATTGACATGCTCATTGCCTAGAAGGGTCTTTGCTGGCCAGCAAAATCTCTGCAAAAGCCAGCAAAAGCCTCTGTGGCCTGTTGGAGCTCATCCTTGGTGTTGCTGAGTTGCCATCTTCCACCTACACCAACATGGGCGTGGATGTACACCCAACGTGGGCATGGATGCACGCAACACCAACGACTGAGCAGCTCTCAGCTCACCCAGTGACCGGAGCACTCCTGACTCAACCTTCTGTGTTCTTTCCTCTGTTATACCTCAGTATCTGTCTCTCTGTAATTTTGTCTTTCTACAGACTTTCTTACAACTCTGTCTCATGATCGTAGCAATTTCCTGAGAAACTGGATGGCAACAGGGGCTGGGGAGGCTGCTGGCAGAGATTATGGTTTGGATGTTACCTGAGCTTGGTTGGTCTCCAGTGTGGGCTGTGTCATGGCTTCACAGAATTGTAGAAATGAGAGCTGTGTTGTGTGGGTCAGCAAGATATAGAGTGAAATGAAGGTGGAGGAGGAATAGGAAATGGAGACACTGCAACGTGAGCCTGTGCTGTGTTTTGCAGGCTTACAGGAGGGTTCAGCAAGTGGGGCATCTCGTCCTGCTTGCTTAAGACCTCATCATGCTCCTCAACAGTATAATGGCAATCAGGGACTGTGAGATGAAAGCCAAAGAAGAAAGAGCCCAGATCATAAATACAATTTTAGTAAAACTTCCAAACCCAGAACTCCTTCAATTTTTTTTTTGTTGCTAAGAAATACAAAAGTATGACAAATGATAAGGTGACTGCACCAAATCGTGTTATCCATAGTCATTCAAATAGGTCACTTGATTGTGGAAGAAAGTAGTTTTGGCTTTCAAGATTCAACCTCGCTAAAGTAATACATCTGGATAGGAAACATTTATTGCCCAAAATATGCTAGCTTCTTTCTTCTGTTGGGGAAAAAATAATTAAAAACTTGTTTGAAAAGGTGTGTTCCTCTCCATGGCTGCTGATATTTCAAAAGAACAATATCAAATGCTTTAAATACTTTTTCATCCCTATATAGTTATTTGATTACTTTCAAGAAGAAAGTGAAAGTGCCTTAGAAATACCTGGTAATATAAAAGGTAGAGTGTGACCAAATGTTTTGAACTTTGAGAGTGTGTTATCCTTTGCAGCAAATAGTGCTCGTCTTAACTTACAGAGCCACCAGTCTGACTGAAGACTAACAGAAAATAAAAATAGATATTTGCTTTCAGTTATTGCCCTTTTCATAATATTCTGCATAATATAGCAAAATAATTGATCATTTTTTCTTGCAATATTACTAATATCTCAGTTGGTCAGCCTTTGAAACATGAAAATGATGAGGCATGTCCATGGGATAATTGTCTTTATATCCTGTAATAGAAAGGCTCTTAAAAAATGTTCCATCATCTATAATTTTTTTTTGTTGTAGGTCAAGTGAAGATTGCCCAATTTTAATCTTTCAGTTCTTTGAGAATAAAAAAGATGGTCAGTATTCAGAGTTGGTTAAATGTTGCTTAGGTTTCTGTCACAATACTTCAAAACTTTTGTTTCTGATGCAGTCTAAAATCTGATCATTGCTCAACTTTGACATGATGCCTTAATTAAAGGATAGGTCACAACAACTTGTTTACAAGTTTTTCTGTCAAAAATGTAACTCATCTGAAAACAAACCCTTATAGAATGGAAAGGAAGGAAAAGGATTATATTCAGTAAGTATTTGATTTCAGAAAAGAATATTACCATGGCATGTATATTTCCATGCATACTTTTGGAGTCTTCAACTCCAAAATTGTCAATCTTGAAATCCTTTTTTTCTCAATGTCTTAAAATTAACGGAATTTATATCTGTTTTTATCTTCAAATACATCAAGAGAAAGAACAGCTCATTCAGTAATGCATGTAAAAGTCTTTATGGATTTATTAAAAACAAAAGATGGATTAAAAAGTTTTAAAAAATATTATAAATCTGATTTAAATAACATATTCAAGCTTAGGGTAACAGCATTTAATACCTGATAGTAGTAGAAATATGCATCTTAGAGAAAAAAATGACATGCTAAGTAAAATGCTGTTTACCTGAATTATTGGGTGTCACAAACTTTTCTTCTTGTGTCTTCCACAAGTTGCTACCCAACAGGATGGCCACTTACCTCCCTACATGTAGAAACCTTACAAGTTCTGGGTACCCAAAACTGTGACTTCCATTTCTACTAGTGAGGCATTGCTCTTCACATACTAATATTCTAGCTGTCCATATCATTTTAGTTGTCACTCCTTCTTTGTTTTCAGGAACATGAGTCAACAAGTCCCGAGCAATTTACTTGTGCAAAATGGTGCCAAAGAATAACTGAAACATGGTAGGGTGGTGTAGCAGAACAACACAGCTTCCAGGATGTTATAATTAACTTTGACATGCTAATAGTTATCTAACATGGAAAATGTTCTTTTTCTGATATAAAAAAAAATTTGGAGGGGGTGGAGAATGACAGAGAAAAAGATGACCTTTTCTGAAGGCACGCACTCTCATCTTGCAAATTTTAAGCTAAAGCAAGTTGCAAATGTTTCCTGCTTCATAAAGGGAACTTGTGAGGAGGAAGCATAAATTTCTACCTAATATAAGGGCCATATATGTTACACAGAATATAATAAAGAAAAACTGGCAAATGTGAGCGTTTTGTCTTGCTGGAGCATACTAATGGGTTAGAGGGAAAATAGGCTGTACTTGAGATCTTGGGGAAATTGGAATTAATTTGGCTTTGTTTGGGTTTCATGTAGTTTCTGTGAAAAGCTGTTTATAAAGTGTTTTGTGCATAAATGTCTTGTGGAGTGGTAAGGGTTTTGCTTCTTTTTTTTTTGGAAATACCTTTTAAACTCAGCCTTGTTGCAGATTTTAATTATCAGTATTTGATTGATTACATGCATGGAGGAGAATATGCATTTTCTTTTTCTCTCTCCTTACCTCTCTTTTTTAACGGATTACAGGCAGATATCCATACATAAGATCTGTTTTCAGACGTGCATTTTTACGAAAACCCAATTACCAATAAAAATTCTGCATTCCTACAATTTGGAAGATAATAGTAGTAGAATCACATTATATAATGATATAAAGGGTTTAGGCAACATTTATTTATACACATATCTGGATCTTACTCTTGGTATAAGAAAAATAAATGAATGCATTGGAAGTAAATGAATATTTAATTAAGTATGGTTCAAATTTCTCTGTTGAGAAGGAGATTCTCTTGATAGTGGGATTTAAGCCCTTATCTCTGCTCTATGACTTTGGACATTGCCTTCTAACTGGCAGCAAAGGAGAAATTTCAGAGTAAACAGCTACGAGCAGGCAAATACTGTAGACAAACCCAGTTGCTGCTGCAGTTCTTCTGTGTAAAAGCTTCTGAGATATGATTAAAGTTGAAACCTAAATGGAGATAAAACAAATAGGCCTTAGCTAAGTCCAAAAGGTAAAGCAGAAGAGGTTTATTTATTTTTAGATAATGAGATTACTGTTTAAATTGCATTTCATGTTATTATGGGACTGTTAACGTCTGTTACCTCTTTTTCTGACATTAAGTTACCATATACTGCCGATTCCAGCTAATGACTTTTTGAGGGAGACATTTAGGACATTTCCTAGGAGAGGTTGTATTCATTTTTCTACTGCAGAAAAAGATTGATTTTTTTTTTTTTTAACATACCAGTGAGTAAATTTATCTGATTAAGGATTAATTATGATAATATGGTCCCAATGATTAGCTACCTTCAATGTAAAATTTGACTTCATATGTTACAGATCTCTAGATTAAATACCTTGATAGTCTTTGACCTGGTATTGACCTGGTGTTTTGAAAACACTTTTTTTGACCAAGATGGGGGGCAATTTTATTTAAAGACAAGTTCTGTAACCTTGATTCATGCTGAAGTGCATTTTTTTTTTCAATCAAATAATTCTATACGGTGAATATTACTGTTGGTGTACAAAAATATTATTCACCCTTAAAGTGTTCAAATCCCTGTATGCAAATGTGTTGAGAAGTATGTTTTGTTCACAGATGAAAGCTGCCTTTTTTAAAAAAAAATCTAAGGTAAGTAATCTTTTGTACACTGAAACCCATAAAAATTAAACTGACCTTCTGGTATTTTTTGTGGGAGTGAACCGTGCAGTTTAAACACTTATTAATTCCTTTGTAAGTGATATGACTGAGTTCTGTCACAACAGGTCGAAGCATGAAAGTAAATTTATGTTTATACCAGCTGAAACCATTCCTGATTTCCTGATGAGTACTTCAATACAGTGGACAGCTTGCTTTTCATATAAATAAAAATACACAGCAAATGATAGGACCTTCAAAATATCCTGACAAATCCAGTGGTTGTAGCAAAATGTCATGCAAAGGAACTGAGCTGATTTTTGACATTATAGCCCAGATTCTGTTTTTCTAGAAAGTAGGAGTTCCTGTTTTTCTGTTGTTTATTTCTTTGCCTTTGGATTTACTAATAGATAATAATTCCATAATAAAATGATTACCCGTTAGTAAAGCTGAGGGAAACAAGAGAATGCTGAGACAATAGCAAATTAGGTAATAACCCCAGCACAATCTGTACTAATTTTCTAGTGAGTTAAACATTTTCTATTTACAAGAAACAGACCGTAACTACTTAAGAAGTGCATTTAAAGGAAAAAAGGTCAAGGAGGAAATCTCTATGATAGTATTACCCCATTTCATAGAATCGTAGAATCACAGAATGGTTTGGGTTGGAAGGGACCTCAAAGACCATCGAGTTCCAACCCCCCTGCCATGGGCAGGGACACCTCCCACTAGCCCAGGTTGCTCAAAGCCTCATCCAGCCTGGCCTTGAACACCTCCAGGGATGGGGCATCCACAGCTTCTCTGGGCAACCTGGGCCACTGCCTCACCACCCTCACAGTCAAAAATTTCTTCCTAATAACGAGTCTAAATCTACCCTCTTTCAGCTTAAAACCATTACCCCTCGTTCTATCACTACACTCCCTGATCAAGAGTGCCTCCCATCTCTCCTGTAGCCCCCTTCAAGCACTGGAGGGCTGCTATAAGACCTCCCACTTAAAACATGCATTTTCACCTTTTGTAAATTCTAAACCACAAGAAGGTGCAAATTTTTCCTGCTTAATAGTAGGAACTTGTGAAGGAGAAACATTTATTTCTACATCCCATGGATCTAATGCAATCAAGAAAAACTGGTAAATGAAAACCTTTTGTCTGACCGAGGAATGTTAATGGGTTAGAGGAAAAATATTTATTTAAGTTTTTTGGAAAGTGGAGTTGTTTTAGTTTTGTTTGAATTTAATGTTAATGGCAATGATGATGAAATCTGATAATGGTTTCCTCGGGGGTACTGAATCTGTGTTTTTCAGGATTGACCATAGTGTCTAAGATGGAATGGACTTTCCTTTCACTGTGTATGTGTAGCCCTGTGTACGAAGCTGAGCAGATATGATGTCTAATTGAAAAGAACAGCCTTGTGGCTGAGAGTAATGGAGATTAATTAATGTAGTGTTATTGCTAGAGAATTGTGTGTGATAAATTTTGCAGTTATTTTGAATACAGTAGGAATATGAGAAACTGGATTATAATTGGCATGGGGTTGAAGGATGTCCCAGTTTATTTTCTCTCCCTATTGCATTTTTCCTCCCTATTTTTTTTTTCCAGACCAGATGTTTCTTCCTGCGCTTAGTTTCAGTAAATGGTTTAAATACTTCACATCAAATTCTGTCAATGTGTAAATAAGTTTAATGCTGCTTTGGGTAAAATTTTCCTCTATGTATACTAGGGCTGCAGCTGGCTGGCCAAACAGGATTTGTTCAAGTAAGGATTTCAACCTGGAACAATAATGCAGCTTTAACATCTTCCCCAGCAAAATCCCATTTAATATACTTAAATTATTCTCTTATGTCAGTTCTGATTATGTTACAAGTACTATACAGTTTCAAACACTGGTGCAATAATAATATGCTATATTCAAAAAGTATTAGAGATTTTCTGTAATTAGTTCAATTTGTAATTTAAAATATTAAGAGAGAAAAACAGTGGGGTTTTTTTTGAGCAAATTGCATGTAAAAGATGACTGCGGCAATATTAGTAAAAGGCAGGAAGCTATATCATTGCTAATCAATCTAGAGAGCTCTGTCTCTTACAGATGTCAATACAAAGTTAAGTGCTAAAATAATTGTAGTGTAGGCTTTCTCATAATTACTGTTGTTCATTTGGTATGTTGTGCAAAAAAAGAAAAGAGGAATTTGCTTTGCAGTCAGCAGCCGCAAATCTCTAAGGAGAAGGAAAGAAGATAGCAGAAGGCTGATAGTCATCCATCATTCCTGACAATTTCACAGCCTAGAATAACTTGACAGAGACCCAGAACAAAATGTTGAGAATTGAATGCTGCTAAGCTGAGTGAATTGACTTTCTGATGTCAAAGCAGGACCTGCTTGAAGTGGCTGATGATTTTCCTTTTCTGATTTCAGAAACGCTGATGTTTAAACTGCCTTGTGGTATGTGTGCTCTGAGCAGATTTGGAAGCTGGGGTGCTGTTTTAAAACTTTCTAGATCTTTTTAAGGACTTTGTAGGATAATTCTGGTCAGGAAGTGTATGGGTTTGTACCACACCTACTATTAAAGAGGATCTTTGCATCCTCTTGCTCCAGACAGTCAGAAACAGGTGTCAGGAATCAGAATTGTTCCTAATGTGCCTTGAAACAAGAAGTTTTTCAAGACCTGGCACATGTCATCTCAATTTGTCTTTGGGGCTGTGCCTTTTACTAGCCGGGGGAAGGTGGGCTGGCTTTGTCTCTGTGCAGAACACAGGAATGAATCAACTATATTTGAATCTCTATTTTTCTTTTCTTATTTTATTTTTAAATTAAAACAGTCTTGCATTTTGTTTAAAATAGGTACAAAATCTCTTCAGTCTAACATTAGAATGATGTAAGTTGTTACATAGTTTTTATTTAAGTAGCATTGGTATACAAAGGGGATAATTTCCCAGCTATTTATTTGGAAAAAACCCAGATTTTGGAAATGTTCCTAAATTATTATAATTAGACACTTATTTACCAATAAATATTGCCAGTTTTATCTCCTATTCAAAGAATAACCTTCTGAATTGCTCACAACCATTAAAATGCATGAAGACCACAAGCTGCAGGGTTTAAATGGAAAGAGCTCTTGTTTTGTAAAAGACACGTTATATCTTAGAAGGGTAAAAGAAATGGAATGTAAATAGGACATGTGGGCTAAGCATGCTGTGACTGATCAATAATGCAAAAGGTTTAGCAGGTTTATTTGTAAACCTAACAACACAGATTTAGCCAGAATGGGGCCTTGTACTGTACGCACAGGTATTTAAAGGTTAGGAACGAGGAATTTCATTAGTCTGGCAAATCCTCCGCTGTCGTTCCCCAATCTCTTTGAATTGTTTCCAAATGTATTCTCACATTTCTGTTGTGCTCTTTTATTTTTGATTAATGGATGTGTTACTAGTAGAGTGCTTCATTGCTAATTTAACTCCACTGTAAATTGGCACAAGGAACAGACATTTGCAAAGTGCCTTGATTCCCAGTAATGATGTTATCACAACTATCTTTATGGAGTTATAACCGGTATCGAAAGGTTACAGTATCAAGCCTACTAGTGTACAACATTTTATCTCAATTTCAAGTTTGCTTAAAAAAAACAAAAGATATATGATGCTTAATAGATTGAGGCATAGATTTAATATTTTAAGGCATCCACTGTAACCTTAAGGTAGCAAGCCAGTTTTACTGTATCTTTGTGCTAAAATTAAAAAAGCCCCAAACAACACCTTATTAATATAGTGTGGTCCCTTCCCTCTCCCTTCCCTTCCCTTCATCGCAAGAAAGAAAAAAACCTTAAGCTTTTCTAAGAGTTAAAGAATAACATATTAATAGAGAAAAAGCTAGACATTCTCCCATTTGAATTTTAGGGCAATTGTATTCTGTATTTGTCTACAGGTCTCACCTAATCAATATAGTCTATCTGCAAAGAGGTTTCTAGGGATAAAATAACTGTCATTGTCACATACTCATAAAAAGTTATTTTTTCAAATGATATCAAATATTTTATCTTTCATTTATTCTGTTCTTCTTCAATAAATCAGATATGAGAGCTTCACTGAAGACAGTTTTCAGTCTTCAATGTATCCTATTTACTGGCAGTTATGCTGTAACTACGTAGTTATGCATTTCTGTGATGTAGAAAAAGGACTTTTTTTTTTTTACAGGCAATATAAAAGAATTTAAATGAATTTAAAAGAATGGACTTTGAATTTTTGTATGAATGTTGAAAAAAGAATATTGGAGGTTTTAATAATTCATTATTTTCATGTACTTTTTAGTTTAGGCTGTAAAACAGAAATTTGTTTGCAGATTGCAGAGTTTCTACAAATGCTTTTCAAGTGATCTGAAGATGTCATTTGTCTGACAAAGATATTTTGTTTGAGATATTCATCAGTTTGTGATGTTTGTGTTTTGTTTACACTGCCTCAGTAATTCACTTCTGGGACTAAAACTTGCTTTGAGGTTTAGGCACACTGCAGGATGCCAAAAAAGCATCAGATTCTTCTGTATTTGAAAGCTTTTGGGCCATCAAGAGATCAAAAGCTGCCAGAATCAAACCTGAGATCTGCCATTATAAATAAGACACTGACAATTCTTATTGTGAGAGGTCGTCCCAGAGGTGAAAGAAGCAAAAAGAACTGATTTGCCCTGGCTTTTTCATAAGAAAAATCTGTATATGGAATGGTATATGTCTTTGGGAATCTTATGAACGTATAATACAGTGAAGTCTGCCATCACACATTCTGGTTCTGAAATAACCACTTTAGCTCACTTAAACATCTATTAAGATTAAAATAAATCTTAAAACCTAGCTGTGGTCAGAATACCAAATTCTTAGGACAAGAGCTGCCCTGGTTTTGAATGGTAATTTACTCTGCTAATCTTGTATTTATTTACAGAAATTTTTGAAATGCAAAGAAAATATTTTCGTAAACATTGAAACAGATCTTTTAAATGTACGAGACCGTTTCTCAGGCTTACCATTCACACTGATTTAAAGGATCGTAGTTTTTTACCAATTCTGATTAATAACACAGATCTCCTCAGCAAAAGTAAGTAACTACAGTAATTCAACATAGTTACTGGTGGTTAGGTTTGTAATAAGATGCTCTTCCTTTTCCCAGATGCATTCTAACAGAGTTTTGAAAATAATAAACATGCTGTTGATGTGATTAAAGCCCTGAAGCTATTTACAGAAGTCTTCATATATGTTTATATCTGAATGTCTTTCAATTTTTCTGCTTGTTTGCAAAACTACTGTAGTTATCACGTTAAAACTTAGCAATAAGGTCATCCAAGCAAATGTCTAGAACAATGTTATTTCAAAACAATCTATAAGAATTGCTCAATAAAGAAAATGTTCTTTATATGTATAATTCAACTTTATCTTTATTGATTTGTTTATATTTTTAATAGGTTTCGGAATTGTCAATGTTCTAGTAAAATATCGTGTAATCTGGTTTATGGTTAGGGTAATAGAGTTACGAACTTGGGCAAAATTTTAATCTACCCTGCAAGGTTGTGGGTTTTTTTTTTCTATAGGTATGATTCAGTCAATTACTTGAGGGAAAAAAGTCTTAAAACATAAACTGTGAGGAACAATGTGAGAAAAGGAATTGTTCTCTCCAAAAGCGGATACCCAAC
Organism: Pterocles gutturalis; assembly: GCF_000699245.1. Taxonomy (NCBI): domain Eukaryota; kingdom Metazoa; phylum Chordata; class Aves; order Pterocliformes; family Pteroclidae; genus Pterocles; species Pterocles gutturalis. The sequence continues at coordinate 34,567 of NW_010103797.1, read as the reverse complement.
TACCATACATTTTTGGAGGAGGGGCATCTTTTAGTAGGGAAAAAACTTCCTGGTCACATTTTTATGTCAGTGTTTCATGAAAGTTGCCATTGTACAGACAAACTTACAATACTATTAAACCACCTTTATACCTAAAGAAAACACAAGTGCTACTTGGCACAAACGGATTATTTGTCCGTAGATGCTGATCTGCGTCTGTGGTGTGGACAGCTTCTGCGTGTCATGCTGAAATTGTCACCTGAGGAAAGAAGGTCCCCATTTCAGGGAGTCTTTGGTGGCCAAGTTTGTAACTGGTGCCATCGCACAGAGCAAATGACTCAGCTTTCCCACCCTGGGGATCTTAGCAGCTGGGGTGAGAGCGTATTATTTAGATTGCTTTCCTTTATGCCAAGGAAATCTCTAGTGATCCAGAACTAGGGCAGTGCTAAGCCATGTATTTTACCCTCTTGAGACACGCTGTGTTCTCCTTTTACAGCTGGCACCCCAAGTCTGAATCACCATTTTATTTCTCACATTTACAGCTTTAGTCTTCTTTCCTGGCATATCTAAAATTCCTGTTGGATTCAGTGTCAAGTGTGCAAGGAGCACAGAAGAGCCTTCTGCCATGTCTTAGGTATTTGTGTTTTGTTGATGGAACGCTGGCCCAATTTTGTGGGAAACTCCTCGTTATTTTTGAAGCTTATACTCGTATTTTTTTTATTTGTTGGAAGACTACCTGTGCCAATGCACACACTTCTTTTTGTTCATATTTTCTTACCTGCCCTTTGGTAAGTGGGTTCCTCCCCCTCCTCATGTTTGGCCATCAAAGTAGTTTTTGCAGACTTTTGATTTTGTGATACATGGTTATAGCCTGGCTCTCGGAGCAGTGTCCATGATGTGATGATAGATTTAAGTTACATCGCAGGAAGACTTGTCATATGCATTGCAGTTCAAAAAAAAAAAAAAAAGTGTAAACTACATTAGTGTTTTGGGAAGGTATGTGCAGAGTTTGAATGATAAACCAGAACACTTAAGATGATCGGCTAGAATTACTTCATAAGGGAACTGAGAAATGTCACGTAACTTTGGTTGCGAATTTCTTTGCTAATAATCTGTATTTTCTGCTGCTACGATTTTAAAATTATAGAAAATCTATAAGGAATTATCTGTACATATTTTTTTGCAAAAAAGCTCTTGAGTCTTTTCCAACAGGAAAAAATTGAACAACATAAAGTGTGAAACATCTTTTCCAGCATTATGGTTAATATTGAGATGTTGTATTAAAATACTGTGTTATGAAGCAATGTTATCACTTTTCACATTTCCCCAGAAGGGTTTTCGTCAACTTTGAGTTCAAACTCAAACCAGCATATTAAAGTGTGCAGATTTTACCTGTTAAAAATGCACAAAGCATTCGTAATCCCTCATAGCTGCAGTTTGCTGTTACTGTAGCTTTGCAGAAGAACAAGCAACCGTTTAAACATGATGTTTTCTCTACCAAGAGGGCACTTTGCAGCAGATTCCTACACTAGCTTTTGGAAGTGAGCAGAAGTAAAATCAAATCTGTGAAATATTGAAAAGGGCTCTGGTCATATATGATATGATTTTTTTAGAGAAGATGTTCTGCACTGTACCATATTTATCTCTTTTTAGAGACTCATTTTTGGTGGAAAACTACCAGAATTTGTGCTGAGACTTGCTCTGTATCTAGGCAGTGTTTCTTATAATTTAATACAATGTAATAGTTTCAGCAAAGTACCATACACTCAGTACTTCAAAGCCAATAAAGATGAGCGATCCATTCTCAAATTCCTTTTATTCATACAGCATTTCAGATTGATTTACATAAACTAACAAAACAATATTACATTTAAAGTTGATCTGTAACAGTAATAAAAATGTTCCTGCATCCCAAAGCTTCAGAAACGTCACTTCCAATCTACAGTGATCAGTTGCTAAGTATAAATTGTGCCTATGGGATTTTGGCAAATCCAGCATCTTTTTCCCGTATCACTAGACAGTACTGCATATTGTCTTAAATCCTGAATAAGAGATCCACCTTTCATGAAGGAAGTGTGTTTGCTTAACTTTAAGTCTCCAGGAACACTTAAAAGTGACACTAAATATTTATGTGTTTGAGAGCTTTTCTGAATACAAATGTTCTTTTATCCACATTTAAAGCTCAGTCAGGACAAGATGTAAGTTTTTCCTATGGCATTTGAAAACAAAAGGACCTGACTGGCTGGACTGCAGTTATATTGCATGCCCCAGTAATGATGCATTATCAGTGTTGTGGTTCCCCCCCCAAGTTGGGGTTAGTGCCAGGGCAGAATGACACCTGTGTTTCACAGAGGCAGCACGGGGGACTGTGCATTGCTTTAAGACACTTACCTTTCCTATTGAAATCCTCCTAGTTCTTTTGTTTAGCTCTTCTGTTCATGACACTGCCAAAACACGTTTATTCACAGACTGTGAATCACCTTCACAAGCAGACAGAGATCATAATTTGAATCTAACATTCAGCATTTCAGCTTCAGAATGGGATTTTCAAAGCTGTGAGGACAATTCATATGTCCCCTTACTACTGTGGTTGGTTAAGGCAGTTCTGAGATCTTATTCTAAGTGTCAAATAGACAGGTACATGAAAATAGCAGGAACTAGATCAGATTTCCTTCTACTTACCCTTGGGTTTCCTTTTGAAGCAGGAAACTTTGAATAGTCTGTTAGTACATGAGCTGGACACTTCGAGTACAATTCAAGGTAGTGAAAGTTGAAAAAACAAGAAATACTGCTGAAGTACTGTAGAAATCATAAGCAGTTTTTTTCAAATCAATACCACAAGCTACTGGTTGTCAATATTAAGATTCCAATGTACACTAACATATCGATTACATTTTTTTATAGAAATTGGTGAATTGTGTGAATGTTGCAGTATGGCAAAAGGATTCAGCTAGGAAGAGCAGAAAAAAGTATTTTAACTCTGCAGTAAAATAGAAGGGATTATTGATTTTGCAGAAGAAAACAAGAGGGTACAGGCTATAACAGTATCCCGTAGTTCCTTGAAATTGATAGCTTATAGTTTATATTTTTCCATAGAAGCCTTGTTTGGGGTGTTTTTCTCATCAGCACTGCAGCTGCTCCAGTAAGGATCCAGTTCCAATTCTGTGTAAATATAAGGGAACTGTACAATATGGGGAAACCTTTATTCCATTACTATTCAGAACCATGCATGGAAGAACATAGAAGGTTCAAAGGTTTCATTGTAATAGCAACCAAAACCCTTGAATTAAACAGAAGAGAAAAATAAGGACCTCCATGAATAACCTGGACACAAAGCCCATCTGTGCTTAGTTACCGGAGAAGTAAATAGAGAGTTTTTATATGTTTGCAAGGCTGTGATCCCAGTAACGTAACCAAGGCCGCTGGCAGCAATAACTAGTGGTTGTGCACATCAAAATGTCTTTGTTTTTTGCAACCCATCGGAGAACACTGAGGCAAACATATCGGTGCTGGTTTTGAGCTCTCCCATATATCCTGTCTTCCTTTCTCTGTGTTATCATCTCCTTCTTTTCCCCCACAGGTTTTTCCCACAAGCTCCAGACAAACAATAGCTTTTAACTGTGAAAAATGCCGGCTGCAAAAATCCAAAGTAAACAATTGCTGGAAAAGCTTCATCTAAATCTCTCCCTTTACAGGGCTTTCTTTATCTTCCTTTTGCTACTCACAAGGACCTACGCTTGAAAAGGCTTTTTCGCTCTCATCTTCCAGCCTGGGTATCAGATGGATTGCTGCCTTTGTGTTTGCGTGCTATTTAAATTGTGATTGTTACCTTCTGTATTTTCAAGGGTTGAGCAAAATCACGAGCCATAGAAGTACCACTGCCACTCTCTCGTTGTTAGTGCTGCTCTCACCTACTGCCTTGCAGTATTTCTGTGAGTGCCAGTTTTCAGCACTCCACCTGCATGTTTTAAGCTTGAGTAATTATGGCTGGACATCACTTTGGTATCCATCACCAGTGTCTAATTTGTTAAGGGTATCTCTTGTTGGTAACAGAGGCTTTGATTCTGGATCATAGGCTGACTTTATGCACTTTATAAAGGGCCCAGAGAAGTAAACTTTACAGAGAAGAAAGAAAAGGTGAGCAAAATGCTCCCACGTGAACTTGGTGCTTGCCACTTTGTTCTCTGGTCTTCAGTAGCACACCTTATGTTAGTGCTCATTAATGTGGGCATTTCTTTTTACAGTGGTTCCCTATCACCACGATGAGGTGACTTTTCCTGGCCCTTTTCCCTTTTTTCCAGGTTGATCTCATTGTTTTGAGTCCTCCTTTGGGCCCTGCACTGTGAACAAGATTTGGGCCAGAAAACATTTTGTTGATAACATTATCTTTTTGAACCACCAAGAATATGTAATTATTATTACTATTTTAAATCATAACAAACTTTGCAGGATTTCTTCTCACTGGCTAAATAACTTCTATTAGGAAAAGGAAAAACTTAAGTCTTTTCAGCTGCTTCCTCTTGGGGGATGTAAGATATCAGCAAATTTTGCTAAGATGTTCCAGAACAGCCAGCTGTTACTATCCACCTGCAGCCATAATATTGATTGAAAAGAATATAGAACCTAAACATGGATAGCTTCTGTAATTATGTAGAAAAAGTTTAATACACAACTCTACTTCAAATGTCATCTGGCAATGGCTGTTACATGGCATGGAATATATTAGGATATTATTTAGCTAGCTGAGAACGTCTCAGTGAAAGACCATGCACTGTTTCCTTATTTTATATTTCAACTGATTCCTGAAAATATTACCCATGTATACGGAGAAGGTCAATGATAAGATGAACAGGGCTCAGACATCCTGTCAAATATCAGATAAAAAATTGCTTACATATTCCTGTAGCTCTGCAATTTCCTAGCAGTGTAACTAGAAGTGGCTCTTTTGCCAAAGACTGCATATGTATGAAAAGATAGGAAACAGAAAGTAAAAGTACCTTTTTTTCCAGAGCTGATTAAATAAAGATGCCTTTTTTTCTTTTTTTTTTTTTTTTTTTTCTTTTGCAAATATTTTGACCTTTTGCTACAAAGAGTGGAAAAAGTTTGGCAAGAAACTTTCAGCTTCAAACCTGTTTTAAATACCTCTGTACCCTGGTTATATGCCCTTACTTTTACAGGACCCTTGCTTTTCTTTTTGATGAATCAACAGAATACAATATCGTGTGTTGTGACACATTTGCAATTTGATTGGAGATTTTGGTCCAAAGGAGCAAGGAACGTGAGTCAGTCTAACTACACCACTGTTGGCATTCTAAACAAACATTTTTGAGTTTTTGTTTGAAAGTTTCGGATTATTGATGATCAGATGAAAAATAAAAACTTAAACATAAAATTGACTTCTGTTGGCAGGGGAGGGTATTCAGGAACAGATTTGCCATTTTTCCAAGAAAGGTTGAATGGGAAAACTTGGAGTGACTCTTGCCCTTGCAGTGTTTAAGTCCAACAGGTCATGCACAGGAGCCAGATTAGCAGTCAGTCCACAGCACGATACTAAACAGGGACTAGCAATTCCTCTGTAGATCCCTTTGAAAGCTTTCTGCTAGAAGATGGCCTTTTCCATAGTATCCACCTGTCCTAGACCTAAATGAGATACCACTGATGTTGACAGTGAAATTCCAAATGGGAAACACCACCTTACACAGGTGCTACTCTTCCTGTGGGTCTGTGCTTAAGTGTATTAGTTTGGAGGCAAAGAAAGAACTGCCAGAAAGGACAGCTAAGCAGGACAGATGCCTGCATTGGTAGTTATTTACAAAAGTATTTTTTGTCATAAAGACACAGTAACTATTAAAATCCTCTGAGTCTTGTTTTAATGTTGCTCTTTGTAACATCCCAGACTTTAGCATTTCTCTCTATTAAGTAACTAAATGAAGAGTGCTACCAAGGGAAAAAAATCCTATAATTCACAATCTGTAGACCATTTTCTGCATCACTTTCCTAAGACTTCGTTACCCTGTAAGGAATTGACAATTTCCAGTTAACAAGATGCAGGTGCAACTGATTAGTAAGTCTGGTGGAGCTCTGGATGGTCCATAACATCCTCCCTTAGTAGGTGAGTATTTATTTTCCTCTCCTGAGCATCAGCAGGTTTTGAAAACTCCTTAGCTGTAGAGAAAAAAAGGTAAATGCTATCAATATTAAAAACCTTTCCATTTGAAAGGACATGTGTTCTTACAAAGGGAAAAAGAAAACATGGGTTATTTTAAAATGTTAGCAGTAATGAATTATTTAAATTTTGAAAGGTCAGAAAAATGAGATTTGTAAGTTTCCATTGGGGATTTTGCACAGACCTGACTGTTATGTTACTTGTTTTCTTCACCATTTATAACAGTTGCAGGTGACCCTTTTTCCTCTCTATTTTGAAGTCACTCTAGTATAATTTATTTTTGTGTACCTTTGTATGAGATGCTTCGTCAGGAAGGATCCCAAAGAGCTTCTGACACAAATACAGAAATGCAGCACCTTTTTGTGAGAAGGCAGCAGCCCCATGTTACTGGTCTCTCACATTCAGAAATGGTGACTCAAAATCTCCCAAGTCATGGGGGTGGCTTGAGAAGTTGATTTTTATTTTCTTTGTGTTTTTTTTTTTTTTTTAATGGAATGCAATTCTACAGAGGATCTGCCCTTTAAAGGGATGAAAAATTACATTTATAAAAGAAAGAGAAAGGATTTTTAAAAAAAGAAGGAAAGGATAACAAAGATTTTGCCAAAGGCAACAACCTAGCTCACAAAAAGCTGCGGGTTTCAGGAATTCACAAACTACTCTAATATCTAAAGAATCAGCAGGAGAGGAAATCAAGACATTGAGCAGTGAAAGCAAAGCCTGTGGTGTTCAGGACCTTTGGATCTTTAACACTCTCTCAGAGCACAAGAGCTCAGACTTAATTTCAGCTGAAAGGTCTTAGTGTTACTACATAGCACCCAGTTCTCTTATTCTGGCTGGTTAAACGATGAAAATCTTTCTGCGCAACTTCAAACAATTGGTCCCCAGGTATTCTGGCAGCTCATAGTGAAGTTTGTGTCACACTTGTAGCATACTGCATTGTCCACTGAATTCATGTCATTATCTATTAATATTAAATATATTGTATAATTGTTAATATTTAATATGTGTACGTTACATCAATATTAAGAATGCCTGGCACCTCCTAATGCAAACTCTATTTTCAGTTAGTTATAACTTGTAATGATTTGACACAAAATTTTCTGTGCCAGGTGTCTGCCTCAGGCAGAATTTTGTGGTGTTCTTTGGTTTGTTTGTGTTTTTTTAATCTTTTAATGTCAGCCAAAGCAGCTCATCTATTCCTGAGAAGTCAGCTAGGGAAAACCATGCAAAAAATAAACCTGGCAGTCTTTGTGAAGGGACCTAGTGTGTCCTTATCCTGGGGGAAGGCACTTGACCTTTGGCAAAGGTGTGACTTTTGTTTTGGATGCCTGCTTCAGTTGGTAGGTTCGGATGGAAAACCTGCCACAATGGGGGTGAACAATGAATGTTTAAGAGGTCACAGCTCACCTTGTGCTCACACAGACCTGTTGGAATATGATATCCAGTAATGACCATCCATGCTCAACGTCTTCAGCTCCAATCCAAAGCCACCCTGATGTGGGCCTGACCCCCCAAACCAGCAGCTCCTCCCAGCTGCAGTCAGGAAACTGCAAACTTGTGGTAATAAGATAAAATGTGTGATACATCTCGGTCATCTTGTTCCCTTATGTTCAAGGTTCATCTTTATCTTGCTCATGCTAAAAACACTGGGCATCCCTTAAGATCTGATTATGTTTTTAATTCCTGAAATAAGTGTGCAAAGACTATTCAGAGAAGCAGATTTAATCAGTCAAATTTGAGGTTAACAGCAGGACCAAGGCTTTCCTCACTTTCCTGTCTGAGTGATTTTAGCAGCAAGAGCTCTCCAGATGTGTATTGACTTCACATATTATGGAAAAAGGACATCTTCCTTCTTCTCTCAGTAGGCAGAACGTACCTACCTTGTCTCATGTTCTCCAACATCTGTCTCAGACCTGGCAGTCCCCACACAGAGCCTGAGATCGCAGCAGTTGTCTTCCCTCACACTGTGAAGCCACAATCCATGCTGATGCATCCCCCCAGACACTGTGGTTTTACTTGGTGGTGTCCTGAGAGGCTTTTCTGCACCATGCCTCTTCCACCTACCCAGAATTGCAAATCAGTTTGTCAGAACAACGCAGAAGATTGAAAAAATTATCCATAACCGATGTGAAATCACACAATTATCATTTCTGGTACAGCATCAGTTGGAATATTGCTTCTTTTAGTGGTATTCATACCCTCTAAAATGAATACAAGTATTTTTATTGTAAAGATTTTTGCTGTTTTTCTCTGGATTGATGCTCTGGAGACTAGAGCAATTTCTAGAGAATCTGCAAGTACACTACATCTAGTTTTATTTTCTTAACTTCACACTTCTTAAAAAACAAATTAAGAATTGCAAGGTTTTTTTCATTTTTCAGTATCTAAATTATGTTGTTCATTAAATGCCACCTATTTTACATCTCTATAATTCATAGAAACATAAAGAATAGTGATAATTTTCCCAGAAAGGAGTGTTTAATGTGCACAGTGTATATCTAGTCCTGTTCCTCTTTACAGTTTATAACGGGTGTGTTAAAGAATGTCTGTATAGACCAAAAAATTGGACTAAAAATTAGATTTGTTCAGCAAATGTTTGATCGCTGTATCACAACCTTTTTATTGTAGCATTCAGTTCAAAGCTGTTTGCATACCTTATTGAGCAAGCTGCATATTTTTCCAGCTAAGGTGTGTATACTGTAGTCATTACATTTGTGCACACTTCAGTGGCTGAGCTGCATGGATTACTTTAACTATCACCAGGAATACTTGACTGAGTTCAGCTGCTTATTTGAGTACTTCGGTTTGTGTACTTTACTACTTCAGTGGTGTGTGTTGATAAAGTTCTGTGCTGTTAAATTTTTGGTTCTGCCAATCTAACTATATGCCATGCTGAGAGAACGGCACGCACTGCTAACTGCTTACTCCGCGGTGAACATGAGTGGTTGAAATGTTATAATCTGCAGTGTTTTGTTAAATGAGCTGCATATTTTTGTTTTTATATACGTTACTTACCCAATTGTGTACATTTGCCCGACTCATTATACAAAATAAGCTTGATTGGAATAAGAACATTCTCTACCAGCTGTCTGCTCTGAGTCAGTATGGAACAAAATTAGCAACTTTCTCTTTCCAACAGTGGCACGATTGCATCCAAAGTTTAAGGCAATTGGTTTGGAGATCTTGTTTGTTTCATTCACTCCATGCAAACATCAAGATTAACAAACCATTTTGTTGCAACTTGTTTTCACAAATATGAACAGAGTTAAGTAACAGAGGAAAAAACTCAGTATTCTAATACAGGAAAATGCTTCCATGTAGGGTATGGAATAACTGCACTTATATAGAGACCTAAATATAATTATCTAACTTAGAGCCATGCATTGTAAACATAAGAAGAGTGAAAATAACTAGAGATCTCCCAAGATGCCTACGTTAAAAGATAAGCAATATTCTAAATACTGAAAACTACAAATACAACATTTTGTAAATTAAGTGCATGCTTTCATCGAGAGTTATAAGAATAAGCTCTTCTCAATGTTGCAATAGACAAAATACGTGAAAACTCATGTACAGAGATCTGTAGTTTGCTCATTAACACTGGTACAAAATTGAATTAAGATCTTTAAGAAAGTGTTTTTCTTAACTTGCTGGTTCTTTGAGTCACTTCCAGTAAAACCTACAGATTATTCTTAGATTTTGTTTGACTAATTTGCAGAGTTTGCATACGTAGCAGCTTGTGCTTCCATTTACAAAACCTTCAGCAGTATGTCACCTCAAGAAAAACTTCCTTAATTTTTCTTGGGTACAGAGATACTTAATTAGGGCTGTATAGTTTACCTGGATTCCTACCTGCCTCACATATAAAAGTAAATGTGCCTGGCTCCTGTTGTCAGTGTGGCACTGCTGATTGCTTTTGCTTTAATGTTATAATTCACTGTTGTCTGAACAGACCACCTGGAAGGTCCAGATTTGCATTTGCAAAATTTTACATATGAAAGCTTAATTGATCTTATTGCTTCAAAAAGTGGCTTTTTAATTCTCAAACTTCTCACAAACTATTATTTAAGAGTGTAAACATTGTAATAGTTTTTTCTAAAACCAAATGTCTGAATACCTAGGGGCAAGTATAATTTTTAGTGGTCTGTCTTCACTGATACCTGTGGAAAAGAAATTTAAAGAGAGAACAAATGTAATAGATATATCCTCGAACATTCCATTAAAATTAATTTAGTGTTCATATTTCAGTTTTTCTGCGTACATTAATGTTGGGTATTAACAGAGTATGAGAAACCAGATATAATGAATTTAATATCTGAAAAGTAAATGTAATACATGAGATGAGCTAGATCCAACCTAGACTTTCTTAACAGACACAGAATAAGTAATTTTGCATAAAACAACTTAGAGCAGACAGATGGTAAGGAAGAAGGTTTTGTCTCTGTTTTCTCTTTTCTTCCCCCAGCATGAATTTACTTTCAGTATCAGTTTATTACCAAGTAAAGATACGGATTTTGCTCTTCCTTTGAACTGTTAGATATCAGATACGGTTTTCACGGAGTTATTAGTGTAAACTAAGATCAGAATTGGCCTCTCTTCTTCTTTATCATATTCAAACGAATGATGGCTATGTGCAATTTCTACTGTTTAGGTATTCTGTACAGTTTTTGCAGAAGAAAATTCTTCTTTTTGCCAAGGAAAGTGAAGAAAAATATTCCTTTCTTTGGGGAAAGAAAATCAGAAATCTTTATTTTTTCCTGCTGCTGTGTGAGGCCTAAGGAGATAGAAAGAAGTAACTAAGAAGCTCTAAGAGATGGAGCGGCTGGAAGGTTTTATGAGAACTGCTACCCTGTCTCCCAGCTTTCCACCAACCTCTCTTAACACTAACTGCAGCAAGCTCGACTTGCTTTTCTGTTTTCAAATCTGAGTAACCTATTTCTTTGTATGGCTAGGATACCTACTGAAAAATCAGTATACTAAATTCAAACATACATTCCATGGATATCACTGCAGTGCAAAACAACACGGACTGTTACAATACCAGAAGCACACAGGTGTCCATTGTCTGAGATCTATGAAGAGTAACAATAATTCATAAGATACACATCTATTGCATATATTTTCTATGTATATTTTTATGAAGCTGATATATGCATAACACATATAAAATATTTCATAATTTATAAGTGACCTTTTTTTTTTTTTTTTTTTGTTCCCAGAGAGTAATTTTCAATGTCGTCAACTTCAGTAAGACCAAAAGCCTCTACAGAGATGGGATGGCTCCAATGGTGAAATCCACAAGCAGACCAAAATGGTAAGTTATCCTCTCAAAGACTTGCTTAATGAGATAAAAATGTTTTACTTGGCACTTTCTTGTAGGGAAGACCTTACAGCTAAGATGCACCTTTTGGTAAGAGTAAGAGAGAACTTTGGTGCAAAAGCAGTGTTGTGAGGACAGGTTCTCTTTGGGGCAGATGGACAGTATGAACTCTGGAGGCCCCTTCCAGCCTTGTGGTGATGGTGTGTTGTAGTGCCTTGTTTCAAGTAGCGTGACTGAAGTGATGTCCATTCAAGAAAACTGAACAGTCAGGGTTTGGGCTAAATCATTTTTCAGTAACATCCTCACCATCCAACTGTTAGGACAGTCCCTGGCCCGGTTTTGGCCTCTGTCAGCTAGAGGTCTCCTGAACAAAGCCTGCAAACAATATGGGAGATGGACTGGGCCTGGACTCATTCCAAAAGGCTGTTTTGATTTGTTCTCCCTGCTCTGGGAAGGTCAGATTTTACCGGAAGAAGGTGAGCTCTGCCATGTGAGTTGACCACACGTGAGTGAGTAGTCTCTGGTCTGTTTTATCTAAGACACAAAAAGGCCAAACAGTCTGTTCGTAAGCTACATGTTATATACAACACAGAAGGGCATGTGCATATGAAGCACGTGAATACCCATATAGATGGTACATTTCCTCAAAGCAAATGTAATGAAATGTCTACTGTGAATAATAATATGTAAATCTAATGAGCCCTAATGCATGCAAGACTCCCAAGAATTACGTGCTTTGCCTTTAGCCAGGAGACTTGTTTGAATACGGATAGTGAGTTTAGGCCATAAGTATACAGTAATATATTCTTGTAAGCCTTTACAGCTGCTTCTTTTTATTGGTTAATTAATAATACATTTGATCAGTCTGCACATTATCTGCGCCTTATAAAGATATCTTTCTTAAATACTTCAACTGTCACAAAATTTCCACCCTCAAGATGTTAACTATTGGTGGTTGTAAGATCATTGTTACTGCATGGCTTCCTCCTCATATGACCAACAGAATGGCTCTTTGGTTTTTTATCTAGATGGTAAAGTCGTGTGGACAGAAGAGCTGTCTCATAATACAGTTGGTGGATGGAGTCAATTCCAGCTCAATAGGACCATGTAATAACATTGAAAATTAATTTTTAAAAATCCATTGCGTTTAGTGTTTTTGTAGCAAAAGTCATGTTAATTGTGTTTACTATTTAACTTCAGAAAAATCTTTTGGGGCATTTCAGGGGCACATTTGTCAAGCATACTTTAATTATCTTTCAAACCCTTTTCCTTCTCTCACTGGGATCTGATATTTGCAGTGAAGTATATTGTGTGTTAAGTTTATCTATAAATCAGATATTACTTTCATTCAAATTTTATGCCTTACTTTGGTTTCAAATTAAAGTGTAAATCTTACAAAACCATGCAAAATGGGCTTTTTCTAGAACATATAGACTCTTTCACTATTTTTAAAACAGATTTCTCTTCCCTTTCCCTGAAGATCTATTTATTTTTGTGTTTTATATTTTTAGGGGAGGTATTTTGCTCCCATGAAAGTGAGGAATGAATAACACTGCCTGGAGCTAAGCACAGTGTAGGCAGCAGGTGCTGAGCAGCTTCCTTGTGCAGGGCTACTACCATACTTTAATTCTAGCTGTCATTTTTTTCTTTAAAAATATCATTATCCTATTAAGGTATTTTTATTTTTTCTAATAGTCTGTGTATGGAAACATCTTGCTGTACTTTGAAGGTGCATGTTAATTCATACTGTTATCAGGGACCTTGCTGATATTGGGATCTGCTCACTATAATTTTCTGTCTTGATGCTGATAGGAGTTATGCATATGTTTTCCAAGTGGGAAAGCACATACATTATTTCTGGATATATGCTTCTATCAGAGCTGTCTTCTATTTGGATTATGCCTTTTACGATTACCTCTGTATCTGTTTCCATGGCATTCTAGTGAAACCTGTAAACAATTTTTTGTCTTTCTCTGCTGAAATAGGGTATACTAGTTCTTGCAGTTGCTAACGCAGCATACAGGTAGTTGTGGTCCTTGAACATAAACAGGATGATATCCAGCTGTATCGATTTGATCCCATTTGATGCTTTGTATAAATTAGTCTAATAAGGAATACTGAATCACTCAATGCTGCAAAAGTGCTGAGTGCATGAGAGTACTCAGGATTCAGAACTGTGGAAGGAAACCATTGGAACTCTCCACCTTATAGTACGATTTAAGTCAGTGTAGTAGGTTAGTGGATATGTCATTGTTAGAAAATGATATATTAATTACAAAAAGTTGAAGAAACACAAAAGGTTTTAAAATCAAATTAAAAGGAGGAAGACTATTAGAAGCCATGGTCTCCAAATATTCTGTAACAGAGCTCAGTCCTTCATCTCTGAACTCTTCCGTATTAAATACTTGAGGAACTCAGTTATTGTGCCTGCCTGTGGAGGCACGTGATCCATACTGAAATTCTCCCAACTTCCTTTGGCCACACCAAGAAGCAATACTGTGTCACACATAATGGTTCCACTCCTTTTTTTATACAAGCAGGTTTGAGGTTTAGGGTGATAAGTGTCTATTTTCCTTTTTGCATTTGAGAGATGTAGGTGTATTACTCCTCTTAATAACAGATATTCAAGCCTGAGTTATGCGCTTTGGATTTAAATTAGAAAGTTCCCACTGTATTCAGGATAGAATTTGACCATATTGCTTGCAAAATCCTGCATATCAAAAATAGATTGGCCTCCAGAGACTGTGAATTTTAATGTTTGTTTTGAATGTGGTTATGCGAACATGTCTCCGAGCTTTGCAACATTTTGTGAGTTTGATTCTTGACTCTGGAACAAATCACTGCCAAGTGCTCTTGAAGTAGAGAGTGTGTCAAACACAGATCAACGTTTTTGACCTGTATTCTTCTGCCCTGTGGGGTAAGATCTTTAAATGCAGTCGGCATCAAGGTTCAGCTCAGTGTTACTGATGTAAATGGAGTATATCACTGTCATCAAAGCACTCTATGTGGACACAGATGTTCTGGTGTTGACACATTCTTCTCTTTTGAAGTAAGGCCAAACATTTCCAGTAATGAGCTACTTAAAAAGAGGAAGCAGTATGCTGAAGGATAAGGAAAAAACAGATTTCATGCTGAAGGAAAAGATTATTTTTTTAAAAGACCAGAAAAATAAATTCTGATTGAAATGATATCTATTTTCCCCATACACAGTAGTGGGTTTACTGAATATTCTTTCCCAGAGAGACAGAGCAAAATAAAAAAAACCCAAGTAGGTTAAGTTTTGAATCCCTCTAGCTGCTTTTTCTGTGTTTTTGGGTTTTTTTTGTGGATGTGCTATGTTGACACTAAATAGTAAGGCGTTTGTGTCAGTTGCATCAGTCAAATTTCACTGCAATGAATCACAGCTGATACATAGAAATGCAGCATTGTGTCACACCGTGTTACATCAGTTGCACTTCATAGCAAATTCGACAAGATGAACCTCAAGATTTTATTCCAGGCCAGTGGAATGCACTGCATCTGATCACGTATCATTTTTGCTTAAAATTAGCTGGTTGTTCAGAAATATTACACCAATATTTTAGAGAATGGGTGTTTACCAATAATGACTACTACAACTATAAAAAATTTGATTACTGTAATAGAGATGTGTTCTGCTTTGACTGGGTCTTTTTTCTTTGTCTCATTGGTGGAGGTGAAGAATTTGTGGGGAGATGGACTTGAGGAAATTAAATTTCTATTATTCTGATGCAGTTTTTACTGTAATCTTTTTCTTTGCTTCTTCGTTTAAGTGCAATGTAATTTTTTTTACATTTTCTTAATCATGATTTCACACTAAAAGCTCTGTCCTTGAAAGGTATTCACAAAGCCTACCATGTGGGCATAACGGTGGAAGACCATTTAATTACATATACCATACTATTACATTGATTGCATGAAGTTTTACAAGTTTCTGAAAGTGAAATAGAAGAGTGAGTTGTTGGAGAGGCAGCAGATTTTCCAAATGATGAAGTGAGCAAATATTCCCTTTGGGCAGAGAACAGCTATAACTCTTGATTATTCAGTGTGAGCATTGCCTCATTGGGGACATTAGTTTTTCAAATTGTGCTAATCTTTTAAAAGTAACAACTGGCCACTCATCACCTTAGGTATTTCAGCAAGATCATGTGCAAAACTCTAATTAGTATTTATAGAACAGCAACTCCTCCCAGTAGAATAGTAGCAGTAGCTGGCAAATATCTGGTTGACACCTGTTAAGTCTTCAGACATCCATTGTATTTTATTCTGCATTTCAAATGAGCAGAGAGCAGTAGGTGAAGTCCTCATAATTAAGGGATAAAGGATAATAAATAACATGGTTCTTGAGTGGATGAACACAAGGTTAAAGGCTGTTCTGCAGTTGTGATGCCGTACTTCAGGAATTGTTTGGTTTTAAGTAATAAAGCTAGCTAAAATATTATGGAGCCTTCAGCATATGACAGAGGATTTATGTCTGGATTTACATGTGTTTTGTTTATAATGTCAGATTTCAAACTGCTTCTTGGCAAAGCAGCTACTTTCTTCCCCGTCTTTTATTTCCCTCAGCATTGATGGCTTTTAACTGGATAGCTGCCTTCCCCAGCAAGCACTCCACTACCTCTGTTGCTATAACATCTACTGTTAAATACTCACAACACATTGCTTCTGAAGCATTTTTCACTAAACCTGGGAGTACAGAACAACTTCTAGGTAATTAATTCAAATTTGAATCTATATGTATCTTGGTAAATATTGTCATGATGAGGAGTTTTGGTAGACATCGAGAAAAGCAATGCAAGTTTTATGAACAATACTCCCATATGTTCTATTCATCAGAAGGGGACAAGACTGAGAAAATCTGAATTTTGAGTAGCTAAAATGTGTTGATTCTTGCCAAGTTTCTTTAACATTTGTGCCTACAATGCAGTGTTACAATCACTACCACGTCTACCAGGCTGCATTATATATTCAGAGACTTTCAGCAGCATTTTTAGTATGTATTTATATATCTTTAGCCATAAGATAAGCTGTTTGTGAAATGAGCTGTCATTTGTGGTAAAACAGTTTGAGAATAAAGCACTAAATATATATATAGCTTGCTAATCTGAAAGCCTAGAATTGCTTACTATAAAATATATAGCAGGCTAGGGTTAGTGATAACATCACCTGAATTGAGGTAAAGAAGATGAACAAGCTCTTATCGTTACCTGATTCTTTCCTTGGCCTATTTTACAACTTTGGCTACTCTCTGAAGTTTGTTCCTTTGCCAGTTTTATAATGTAATGTGTGCTTGCTCTTGCTTTCCTGAGGGATCTGGAGAGAATGCTTTTGGAGGCTGAGAAACATCTCCCATGGCACAGGTGTGTGTTGATGCAGTCCTTGCCAGGTGCAGATCTGGCTCCTCAGAGCTGCTCCCTCCTTTGTGCTTGTACAACTCTGTGTAGGATCACCAGACAGGGAGCTGGCCCA